>NC_083578.1:73154599-73379599 GCF_027579695.1 Neoarius graeffei
TCAAATGTTTGTACACCCCTACTCATTCATAGGTTTTTCTGTATTTTGACCATTTTCTCCACTGCAGAATAATACTGAAGACACCAAAACTCTGAAACAACATATGGAACACACATATGGAATTATGTGATAAACAAAAAGTGGTTAAAAGAGTTAGAACATCAACGAAACTGACTTCATGTTAAAACTGTTAAAAATTTTATAATCACATTGTCTGTTATCACCCAAATGAGGATGGGTTCCCTTCTGAGTCTGGTTCCTCTCGAGTTTCTTCCTCATGTCGTCTGAGGGAGTTTTTCCTTGCCACCGTCGCCACAGGCTTGCTCATTGGGGTAGATTAGGGATAAAATTAGCTCATGTTTAAAGTCATTCAAATTCTGTAAAGCTGCTTTGCGACAATGTCCATTGTTAAAAGTGCTATAAAAAATAAACTTGACTAAAAAAAAAAAAAAAAATTATATTTCAGATTCTTCAAAGTAGCCAGCATTTAGCCTCCCCCTTTTTTCTTTCCTTTCCCTTCCCCTCTCCCCTTTTCCCCTCATCCTTTTCTTTCCTCCCCCCCTTCTCCCCCAGGCTACAGGAATGACAGCCCGAACAAGAAATAAGGGATATATAAAATTAGAACAACAGAGATAATAGAAATAGAAAAGCAAGGACAAAAAGACAAAAAGCAGAAAAGATAAACCAAAAACAGATTTAAACACAACCCCCCCCACACAAAAACAAACACACAAGCAAAAAATGCAGTGTAATACTGATACTACGATCATGATGAAAACGGAGGGCGAGAGAGAGAGCAAAACCCCCATCATCCCCCAGTCACTGGTGGAGCAGGCAGGCGCCCGATGCAGACATGGCAACCACCGGCGAGCACATACTACTGTACTGCGTTTCCATGTCATTTGAAAGCCTGATTATGTTTGCAGAGAAGATGTTTCATTCATGAGCCTAATAACTCTAATCATATGTCATAAAAAGAGCAAAAACTTTACTCATGGGGCAGTACGGTGGTGTAGTGGTTAGCGCTGTCGCCTCACAGCAAGAAGGTCCGGGTTCGATCCCCGTGGCCGGCGAGGGCCTTTCTGTGTGGAGTTTGCATGTTCTCCCCGTGTCCGCATGGGTTTCCTCCAGGTGCTCCGGTTTCCCCCACAGTCCAAAGACATGCAGGTTAGGGTAACTGGTGACTCTAAATTGACCGTAGGTGTGAATGTGAGTGTGAATGGTTGTCTGTGTCTATGTGTCAGCCCTGTGATGACCTGGCGACTTGTCCAGGGTGTACCCCGCCTTTCGCCCGTAGTCAGCTGGGATAGGCTCCAGCTTGCCTGCGACCCTGTAGAACAGGATAAAGTGGCTAGAGATGAGATGAGATGAACTTTACTCATGAAGTAGGTGATACGTAGGCGAATACGTCAAAAAAAGTTTATTGCATGTGAAGGCTTTTTTTCTGTGAGATTGGGTTGGACTGTAAACAAGTTGTACTATCATCATGTTCAGCTTCTTCATGGGTTCAATTTCCCCAAATCTCAACATGATAATGATCATCAATGCACCTGCTCTACCGAATAATGATGATCTCTGTGCTATTATGCTTTTCAGATACACAGAACTGCTTTATTATGATCAGCTCAAGTACCCCCTGCTCTCTCTCTCTCTCTCTCTCTCTCTTTCCCCTGAGTGGTAATTCATGTTAATGGATCTGATCTGCCAAGAATGCTTTGCTGAACTAAATCTCAGGTAGTTCCAGGACATTTTTGTAAAAGATGTGTGTGGGTATGCATTCCTGTGAAAACAAAATCACAATGAGAAATATTTGAAGCGACTTAAAACACAGGTGTGGTGTTGTAACCAAAACACAAATCACATATCTGCGATTATTATAGCCAAATGTGAGATTATTCATCTCTTGGAAATCGCACAACACAGTCGTTTAGAAGATCTGCATCTTTCATAAAGTATGTTACACAGACAGGAATAAGGAACTGATGTGCTTTGGCCGGTATGCTCATGTTCACACCGCAATAGAATCCAAAGTCCTGTAGTCATTCATCTGCATGTATGAATGTTAAACCAGCAGTAACACAGCCTCTGAACAAACTGCGAAGTTTAGTTTAGTTTAGAACAGCACAGAACAGAGGTTATTTTTAACTTGACAGCAACATAGCAGCATATAATTAGCCATTTCAGAATTCAGCATGTAATCATAGGTTTGTGCTTTTAAAAAAAATATGTCTTACAGATTTTTGGGAACATTTAACATCGGCAATAAAGGCTCTGTATAATTCAAGTGCGGAAAATGTTGAAAACAAAGTCATTTAAATGGCACAGTCTGACAGTGTTAAGGAGGTCGATTAGTTCCATAGTGTCCCAGAGCTGTACCAATCGGAACCGAGAGAGAGAGAGAGAGAGAGAGAGAAAGATAAAGAAGCAGACTGATGAAGAGTGAACCAGAAGGGAAGAGAGAGGCTCAACTGACCAGTGAAGAAATATACCAGCCCAGGTTGGATAGAAACTGGTGTTTCTATCCCATGCCTACTGAAATCGAATGTCTGAATTCCCATGATTGGCATTTTATAAAACCGCTTGTTCAAAACCGTAACATGACCAGAAATGACACTGTGACTGTGCAATGCTTTACAGATGACACACATCAACTCTGCAGTCTTTTTCTCAATCTGCTTTAAATTAATTAGAAGAAAGAATCAAGACTGGAGGGACCTCATGGCCATGTCAATTGATTAAATGAATTAGAAGGTACATAATTGTGGTTTCCAGCACTCAATATGCTGCGTGTCAGATTCATTTCTTGTCTAATAAGGCATGACCCCCAAGCATACTTTATTGTGCATTTTCCATAGCATTTCTTTCCTTCAGGTCATCTGAGGAATAATAGTAACCTCAACTTTCTGGGAAAGATTCATATAGGGAGTAGAGGTACATACAGACGTCCCTACTGGGTTTATGCATGCAGGTCTTTCATGAAACTTAGAAGCTGACAAAAGTACTTGAATAAGAATTTTGTATATTCAAATTATATACACATTGCATTAAATACAACTGTGGTGGTAAAAGAGAGCAACTGGACTTGCTAAAATTAGAACAACAGAGATAATAGAAATAGCAAGTCCAGTTGCTCTCTTTTACCACCCACAGTTTACTATGACCTGGATGACTGAGAAACTTCACAGACATTAAATACAACCCTCCTTTTTTTCTCATCTCATCTCATTATCTCTAGCCGCTTTATCCTGTTCTACAGGGTCGCAGGCAAGCTGGAGCCTATCCCAGCTGACTACGGGCGAAAGGCGGGGTACACCCTGGACAAGTCGCCAGGTCATCACAGGGCTCAAAACTCAAACCTTTATGTAAATTATCCCAAAAGTGAAGAAGTATCCAGGATTCCCAAGAAAAGGTAGATGCTTTTAGAGTAGTCAAAGAAAAGCAATTTTTTAAACGATTTAATAATTGTTTTTCTACACAAACAGTGATGTTAAACACTTGATGTTCAGTATTGTATCTACTCAGCTCCTGGTCCAAGCACTGATCCTCTCTTGCTTGGACTACTGCAACTCTCTCCTTGCTGGTCTTTCAGCTTCTGCCATCAGACCTCTGCAGCTCATCCAGAACGCTGCAGCTCACCTGGTCTACAACCTCCCTTCTTCTTCCCATGTCACCCATCTGCTTGATGACCTGCACTGGCTCGCATCAAATTTAAGACATTGGTGCTAGCTTACCAGGCTCTCAAGGGGTTAGGGCCAGCATACATCCAGAGTCTGATCCGCCCCTACACGCCAGCCAGACCCCTACTGGTCGCCTGGCCCCTCCTCCTCTCCTCTCCTGCGCAGCCCGCTCAAGACTGTTGTCTGTCCTGATTCCCTGTTGGTGGAATGACCTTCCCATTGAGGTCAGAACTGCTGACTCTCTGACCACCTTCAAGCGCAGACTGAAGACTCACCTCTTCAGGCTGTACCTCTCCCCTTTTCCCCTGCCCACTGTGTAACTGTGTTTTGGTCTAGACCAACCCAGGTTATGTATGGTCTAACCTGGCGTGAGCTGTTTTGAGTTCTCTATTTAGTTGTACGTTGTATGGTTGGTTTGTTTCCTTGGCTATATGAGTATTGGTATTTCAACATCATATTACACTGGGTATTGTGTGTGTGTGTTGTAGCACAGGGCATGTGATGCGTCAGTGCAGTAGTGTTGGAGTAGAAATAGTGCCTGCGGTTGGTGCATGTTAGTGCATGCTGCATGTTGCTTCTGCTTGCTGCTCTCTGCTTTCAGCTACCACCGCCGGCTAACCACCTCTTTCGGAGGGCGAAAAGAGGAGCCGAGTGCGTAAGTCTCCTCTGCTGGTACATAGCCTCTCCATTGCTAAGACTCGTACACGCCTCCTTGTGGCCACACACGGTAACTGGTTCCCTGCGGTTCCAGGCAAAGTTGTACGGGATCTCGGAGTAGCAGGGGGCCCCAGAGACGCGGCATGCAGGCCCACTACAGTGTGGACATGCCCTGCTGCCCGTCAACCCCTGTCCCAGCTATGGGTAAATAGCAAAGACCTCAACGGCGGACCAGGCGGAAGATGGCAACAGGGAGACGTACCACAATGGCTGAGAAGGCGGATGAAGGCTGCAACAGAGGGTGACCTCCAGTTGTCTTGGACTCCATGCCACTGGATCCAGGCCTCTCTCTGCCAAGGACTGTGTGGTGGCTGCAGGCGCATCAGTCTCCCCACGTTAAAAGATGCCACACGCAGGCGTCCTCCCGAAAGGAAACCCATTCCATTTCACATCCTGGATACAAAGCCCTGTGGTGATCAGGAAGTGGTGACAGGGGCAGGATTGTGTAGTCTGGCAGCCCCTAGCCACAACCCAGCACACAGGCAGTGGGTGCAAGAAGATCGCTAAGCTCTTGAATGAGGCAGAAAGAGCTTTTCGGTAGCTGCACCCATGACCAAGCAGCCCTTTTTAGGATCCGCTCTGCTCACCCCAAGAGGGGAGAGGGTTAGAAAAGGTACCCTAAACATAGCCTGCCTCTTATTACCCTGTCTGGACTACCGCATCCAGAGGGGTCACCACCATGCAGTCAGAAACACAAATTTCATTTTGGAACCTGGAATGTGCGAACTCTCACAGACAACCAAGCCAGTGATCGGCCCGAGAGACGAACAGTCATCATCTCCAGGGAACTAAAAAGATTCTGAATTGACATCGCAGCTCTCTCTGAAACTCGCCTGGCTGATGAAGGGCAGCTGAAGGAGGAAAAAGGGGGCTATACTTTCTTCTGGAAAGGGAAGCCTGTTGATGAGCTGCAAATCCATGGTGTGGGTTTTGCCATTAAGAACAACCTCATCAACCAGCTCCATGAACTTCCTGTAGGCATCAGCGAGCGCTTAATGACTTTACGCCTGATGCTTTCTAGCAGTCAGATGGTCACTGTTATTAGCGCTTACGCCCCAACACTCAATGCGCAGCAGGATGTAAAGGAGGCCTTCTATGCTGACCTGGACACAATTCTATCCAAAGTCCCCAAGGAAGACAAACTAATCCTTCTTGGAGACTTTAATGCCAGAGTCGGGCAAAACCACGATCTATGGAGAGGCACGCTGGGGAGAGAAGGGGTTGGAAACACTAACTCCAATGGCTTAATGCTGTTAACCAAGTGCTCCGAATATGACCTGGTCATCACCAACACCCTTTTTCGTCAAAAGAACAAGTTCAAAACATCTTGGATGCATCCCCGCTCAAAATGCTGGCATCTCATTGACTATTTCATTGTCCACTCCCAGGACCGTCAAGATGTACTCAACACGAAAGCAATGACCAGTGCTGATGAATGCTGGACTGATCACCACCTCATTCGCTCCACCATGTCTATCCGTCTGATGCGGAGAAGGAGGCACCAAAAAGGACAGCCTCGACGAAGGTTCAACATCGAGCGACTGGGAGAAACAGCTTATCAACAACAGCTGCAGGCAGCTATGAGTGCAGACTTGCCAGATCAGTACCCCATGGATATTGAAAAACATTGGGATACCCTCTCTTCCACCATCATGAACTCCTGCAAAACCATCCTTGGTCAGAAGACGCGGAAACATCAAGACTGGTATGACGAGAATGATACCGAAATCCAGCGGCTTATCAACATCAAGCGGAAAACTTTCATCACCTGGCAGAATGACATCAACTGCAATGTTAAAAGAGAAGCCCATGCTAAAGCGAAAGCAGCTGTTCAATCAAGGGTTAGGGCACTCAAGAACCAGTGGTGGACACAAAAAGCCCTGGAAATCCAACAGCTTGCTGACTCTGGAGACACCAGAGGCTTTTTCGAAGCCACAAGAGCCGTATATGGACCTAGCCATCGTTGCCTGACCCCCCTTCGCTCTAAGGATGGGCTCTCCCTGATGAAGGATAAAGAGGCTATAACACATAGGTGGAAGGAGCACTATGAAGAGCTTCTGAACAGGGACACTACCCCTGACTTTGAGGCCCTGGACCAACTCCCTCAACTACCCATTATTGAAAGTATGGGAGAACTACCCAGTTTGGGAGAGGTACAGGATGCCATCAGGAAGATGAAAAACAACAACAAGGCTCCTGGGCCTGATGGTATCCCAGCTGAGGTTCTGAAAGAAGGCAGGCCTGTCCTTCTTGAACACATCCACACCCTGCTTGTCAAAATATGGGAAAAAGAGGAAATACCCACACAGTTGAGGGATGCCTTAGTCATCTCCCTCTTCAAGAAGGGTGACAAGGCAGAATGTGGGAACTATTGAGGCATTTCCCTCCTTTCCACTGTAGGGAAGGCATTAGCCAGGGTGTTGGCCAACAGACTCACCCCCCTGTCAGAAAGCACTCTTCCTGAGTCACAGAGCGGATTCCGTCCAAACAGAGGCACCATGGATATGATCTTTGTTGCTCGTCAGCTGCAAGAAAAGTGCTGAGAACAGAATCAACCTCTATACATGGCCTTCATAGACCTCACTAAAGCCTTTGATTCTGTTAACCGCCAAGCTCTATGGCTGGTCCTGGCAAAAATTGGCTGCCCTGATAAGTACATCCAAGTCTTGAGGCTGCTACATGACAACATGTCTGCCACTGTATTGACTGGCTTTGGAGATGAAACGGAACCATTCCGGGTTGACACAGGAGTTAAACAGGGATGTGTTATTGCACCATCACTGTTCTCCATCTTCATTGCCAGCATCCTCCATCTTACAGGGAACCAGCTGCCACAGGGAGTCAAAATTATGTACAGGACTGACGGACTTCTAAACATCAACAGATTCAGGGCCAAAGGTCAAATCACCACCGTATTCATCACAGAGCTGCAGTATGCAGATGATAATGCTATTGTAGCCCTCTCAGAAGAGGACCTACAGTGCACCTTGACTGCTTTTGCTAAAGCATACAAACAGCTTGGTCTGGCCATAAACATCAAAAAGACTCAAATCCTCTACCAGCCACCATCTGACAGCATCACTCCCCCAAACGTCTTTATTGAAAACACCAGGTTGGAAAATGTGGACCACTTCCCATATCTTGGCAGCCTTCTGTCATCTAAAGCCACCATTGATGAAGAGATACACCACCGCCTTAGTTGCACCAGTGCGGCATACTCAAAACTAAAGAAAAGGGTGTTTGAAAACCGTGATCTCCAGTCAAAGACCAAAATCCTAGTCTACAAAGCGGTACTGCTCCCCACTCTCCTGTATGGGTCAGAAGCCTGGACCACATATAGTAGGCACCTGAGAGCACTTGAAGCCTTCCATCAAAGATACCTCCGGAGAATCCTCAGGATAACCTGGGAGGATCGCCGAACAAATACCAGCATTCTGGAGGAGGCTGGCATCCCTACCATCACAGCCATCATCGCACAACACCAGCTCAGATGGACTGGCCATGTCATCCGAATGCAAGACTGTCGGCTACCCAAACAAGTCCTGTACTCACAGCTTGTCCAAGGGAAACGTGCTCCAGGAGGCCAAAAGAAAAGGTACAAAGACAACACAACATCAGGAAGTGCCATATACCCCTTAACACCTGGGAGACTACAGTGAAGAACGGGCCTGCCTGGAGACGAGTGGTTCGAGAGGGGGCTGCACAATACAACAATGATCTCCACAGTGCTGCAGAGCAGAAGCGCAAACAGAAGAAAGGGATCACCTCCACCAATAAGGTTCCACCAAAACCCATAACTACCCCTGCCCACCCATGCCCACATTGCCCCAAAGTATGTGGGTCCAGGATTGGCCTCTTTGCCCATCTGAAGACCCATAAGGACCATGAAGGAGGACAGACATACTCGACCACGAGTGTCCGCCGATGATGATGATGACACTGGGTATTGCTATCACTTGTTCAGATGGCACTAGAACTTTCATTTCTAGAAGTTCAGCACTTCGTGTACCTGACTTTGCACTCATTGTACGTAGCTCTGGATAAGAGCATCTGCTAAATGCCATGTAATGTAATGTACTGTATATACTTATTTTAATTAATTAATTAGGCAAGCTGGTTTGGCTATGCTAAGGTCAGCTTGCTAGCAATTTATTAGTAGCTAACAGCCAGAGTTAGCTGCTTAAAAGAAATGTAGTTACTTCAGTAGAACCTAAAAATACTTTACAAGCACTTACAGTTCCACTTACCACTTCTTCAAGTCTTTTCATGGACACGAACATGAGATAACAGTCACTGTTGAAATGTTCAGTATTCACTCTGAAACTGAAAGTGTCTATCTTTCCCTGGTAATCCTAGATCCCAAGTTCAAAACAAAGACATATTGGCAAAAATACACATTTATTAAATGCACCACAGAAAAAAGTGTGATATGATATGGCTATATAGTTGCAGTCAAAGGCTTCATGTCTTAAAGTCATGATGGATGTCATTTCTTTTTACTTAGTTGAGTGGTTCTTGACATAATATGGATTGTTACAGTTGTCAAATAGAGCTATTTACTGTGTTTTTATTATTTACTGTTTGATCTCAAATGTATTAAAAAGGCAAGAAATTGCACTAATTACCTTTTGACGAGGCACACTTGTTAATTGAAAAACATTCCAGGTGACTACCTCATGAAACTGGTTCATGCCAATAGCGTGCAATGGGTCATCAAGGTAAACACTGGCTACTTTGAAGAATCTAAAATATGAAACACTGTGTTTTTAACACCTTTTTTGTTTACCACATAATTCCATATATGTTCCAGATGTTATTTCAGAGTTTTTATGTCTTCAGTGTTGTTCTACAATGTAGAAAATAGTCAAAATACAGAAAAACCTATGAATGAGTAGGGGTGTACAAACTTTTGACTGGTAAAATTGTTCAAATATACAAAATACTCTTATTTATATTCATAGTGTTTAGTGAGGTTTGACATTGTTCCTATGTGTAGATAGAGTAGGTGCTTAAATGCAGTCATTAAATTGGCTTTAGAAATGCTTTTAGAGTCAAGGTTAGACATGTGAGAATTAAATAAACACTGTAATTAACAAAGCACCTTAATCCTGGCTTGACCTGCTGCCTAATTTAAACCGGATTATCAGATAGTGGTTTTCTCACCAACATAATTACTTTCTCTCTCTCTCTCCTCTTACTGGAGATATTAGTAAAAACCCATTTTTGTATAATTGTCAGAGTTTGTGTATGCTGCTACTGTTTGCATGAAGGTGAGAAACATGCAGTACAACTCATCTCATCTCATTATCTGTAGCCACTTTATCCTTCTACAGGGTCACAGGCAAGCTGGAGCCTATCCCAGCTGACTACGGGCGAAAGGCGGGGTACACCCTGGACAAGTCGCCAGGTCATCACAGGGCTGACACATAGACACAGACAACCATTCACACTCACATTCACACCTACGGTCAATTTAGAGTCACCAGTTAACCTAACCTGCATGTCTTTGGACTGTGGGGGAAACCGGAGCACCCGGAGGAAACCCACGCGGACACCGAGAGAACATGCAAACTCCACACAGAAAGGCCCTCGCCGGCCCCGGGGCTCGAACCCAGAACCTTCTTGCTGTGAGGCGACAGCGCTAACCACTACACCACCGTGCCGCCCCTGCAGTACAACTGTAACACCTATTATAATTATACAGTCTTTTGCCTCAGAGAGTCACAGATGGTTAAGAGCAGCGAAAGCTGGTGGCACTGAGACAGAAACTTTTCACCCTCAAACAATAGATTGCAGTGAATTCAGAGCTCACAAAGGTATTCTTTTTAATTTTTTTTTAATCACAGAATTATAGTTAAGTCATACTAAACATATGCCATGTAAGGATCAAGTGTTCCTTGGCCCTTTCCTCAAACTTTCACCAAAATCCATTCACTACTTTTTGAGTTACATTGGGAAAAGACAAGCAAACGAGATCATCAATGACGGCGTAGCTCACTCCAGCCCCGTCTACTCCAGAAGGAACGATCTAAAGTGGGCCACCTTGTGCAATAAATGTTGCAAGCTATATACAATATATACAAGCTACAGTGGTGCTTGAAAGTTTGTGAACCCTTTAGAATTTTCTATATTTCTGCATAAATATGACCTAAAACATCATCAGATTTTCACACAAGTCCTAAAAGTAGATAAAGAGAACCCAGTTAAACAAATGAAACAAAAAATATTATACTTGGTCATTTATTTATTGAGGAAAATCTCTCTCTCTCTTTCGTGTATCGTCATCATATGTCCAGCTTTGTGTCGTGTAGCCATGCCCTCGTCTCAGGTCCCACTCGGAAGAGGCCCTCCTCTGAAGGTGGTCTATACAGGGGACAAGCGGTGATGATGTGGTTGGCAGTCTGCTCAGGCTCCCCGCACTCACATGCTGCACTGTCTGTTAGGCCCCACTTTTTCATAGAGGCTTTGAAGCAGCCAACCCCGGTGTATAGGCGATTCAGGAGAGTCCATTGCCGGCGAGGTAGGTCTTCTCCTTCAGCGCCATCTCCAGGATCCTGGATGTAGTGGTGTATACATGTCTGACCTGCTGACTCCCATTCCTACTTCCATGCCGCTGCCAGCCAGGCTTTAATTGACAGGTCCTCCGGAATAGAAATGAGCATCTCTTGGGCCGCCAAGTTGTATGGGTGTCGGGACTTGAGTCTGCTTGGAGGTGTTGCCATGGTTGTGGTGTTATGGAGGAGGTGCCAATCATATTCCTGGGCTTTCCTTGCCAGGGCGAGGGTGGCAGCCTCTCGCCGTAGGCTGGCTGGCGCAATTCCTGCTAGGACTGGCAGGTAAGACACGGGGGTGGGTTTCAAGCAGCCAGTTATGATCCTCAGGGCGTTGTTAATGGCCGCATCCACTATCTTGGTGTGTGGGCTTCTGCTCCAGGTTGGGGCACAGTACTCAGCAGCAGAAAAGACGAGGGCTTGTGTGGAGATACGTAATACCTTTGCGGAGGCACCCCAGGTCGTACCAGCGAGGCGATGGATGAGTGAGACCCTTGAGGTTACTTTGGCCCTCACTTCCTCGAGATGTTGTTTATACGACAAAGACCTGTCCAGGCATACGCCGAGGTACTTTGGGGCCTGTTGGAACTCCAGGGGTTTGCTGTTCACCGAAATCTCCAGCTCCCTTGTCGCTTCCTTGTTGCAGAGGTGGAATGCTGTGGACACCGTCTTCCCAATGCTGAGCTGCAGGCGCCAGCTGCAAAGGTAGGCAGCTAAGATGTCCATGTCCTGGTTTAGGCCCTCTTCCACCGCCTTCCATGTTGGTTGTTGCAGCATAATGGCTAGATCGTCTGCATACCCGTACCTTCTGGATGTTGTTGCAGGTAGGTCAAGGATGTATATATTGAAGAGCATTGGTGAAAGAACAGACCCTTGTGGGACCCCATTTCTCAGCCTCCTGAGCCTGCTACGCTGGCCGTCACTGGTCTGGAGGATGAAGCTGCGGTTCGACAGCATCTCCATGATGAAATTGACCATATGACGGTCCGGGATGGTTCTCAGCAGCTTCAGGTGGAGTCCGCGGTGCCACACGGTGTCATAGGCGTAGGACTTACGGTAGGCGTGTACCCCGCCTTTCGCCCGTAGTCAGCTGGGATAGGCTCCAGCTTGCCTGCGACCCTGTAGAACAGGATAAAGCGGCTACAGATAATGAGACGAGATGAGATTTCTGCAAATATGCATCGGTCACATTCTTGGGCTGGATCTGTCCCTGATGCAGATGTTTTTGAATTTGTCTGCATAAAATTTTAAGAAACAATAGTCCACGTTTAGGATTATTCTATGCACATCTTTATAAATAAGGCCACAGTTTTTAATCTTTTTAAAAACTTATTCTTAAACAGGATTTCAAGCGAGAAAGAAAGGGTATATTTCTGTAAGTGTGGTGAGCTGGGAGTAATCACACTCATTTACATTCTGTCTGTTATTCAGGGACGGAAAGGAGAGGCAGCGATCAGGGAAGCCCATTTCCTACCTCTCATTCAATTATTATTATATTTATTGAGTGTATTATTACATTAAGTCTCTCATCGCTATTGCATTAGACAGAGAGAGAGAGGAAAAGGAAATGACAGCGAGAAAAGGTGCAACGTGAGGTGAGTGGCTAACAAAAGAAGCCTTATGATAGAAAGCAGCAGAAACATGAATTATTGTGTGCGTGTCTGCGTTTGTTTATTTCCGTGCATGATCATCTATGGCTGACTCAGTAAACAGCGTCTCTTTCCTACGGAGTTGAAACACTGTTTACTGAGAGTGTAGATTCTCTGTGTGTTTATACAGACTGTTACTGAATACTCATGTGGATTCACAGGCATTATACTGGGGAGAGCTGGAAAGATATTACTTGTGAGTGTCAGACCATGGATGTGTTCTTCCGAAAGAACTGCTTGTACTTTCTAGAAGCACTTTTGGCAGCAATTACAAGCTCAAGCTTTCTTGGGGAAGGCTCGACAAGCTGTGTACACCTGGATTTGGGCAGTTTTCCCCATCTTTCCTAACAAATCCTCTAAAGTTCAATCAGACTGCATAGCAAGTGTCTGTGAAGTGCTATCTTCAGGTCTCTCCACAAATGTTCTGTGGGGTTCAAACCTGGGCTTTGGCTAGGCCACTCAAAGACATTAAGAGACTTGTCCCTGTTGTGCTGAAAGGTAAAACGGCATCCCAGTCTGATGGTGTGGTGTGTGCACTCTAGAGCTGGTTTTCTTCAAGGACCTCAGTGTATTTGGCTCAATTTATCCTTCCTTCAGTTCTGCCACTGAGAAACAGTCCCAAAGCACGATGCTGCCACCATCATGTTTCACCATAGGGGATAAAAGTATTCAGTTGATTAATTACCTGGTTTTGTCAAATTGATTTCAGTGTGTTACGTTTTTGTCCGATTAGACCAGACCTTTTTTCCTTATGATCGTGCCCTATGCCTTCTTCTCAGAAACGTCAAGCAAACAACACTCAGAAGAGAGAAGACATAAAACAAAAACGTCAAGTTTCACAGGGGCGTAGAGCATGCTGAGCCCTTTCCTAAGAGGGTAGCCACGGCCCTCTACGACCCCAGTTCAGCTCGTTATTCACTCCTGAAGCCCCGTGCGAGTGTAGTTTGCCAAAAACTTTAATATAAGCCCTGGCTCCAGTCGCCCGTGCATGCTGGGATTGAAAACGTCAAGCAGAGGGTTTAACCAAATTTGTAGGAACAAGTTTCATTTATATAGCACCTTTCACCAATCCAAGGATGCTTTACAAAGTCATAGCACTACATAAAGAGAAGCAAATCAACCAAAAGAAAACATGACAGATAGGAGACGGAAAACAAAATGACAATTTACATAAAGATAACAGACTAGCTTTAAGCACTGAAAAAGATAGAACAGTCAGCAATCAGAAGAAGAGATACCAGGAGGAAGGATAGCAGAGAAAGAAGAGATAAGATTTGAGATTATTTTTGAATTTGGGAAGAGATGTACAATCCCGAAGACACTGAGCGAGAGAATTCCACAGCTTGAGGGCTACAACCCTTAATACCCTGGAACCCATGGTGGATAGTTTAAATTTGGGGACGGACAACAGACCAGAAGATGACGATCCGAGGCTGTGGATGGGAGAGTAGGATTGAAGTAATTCTGTTAGATATTGAGGAGCATGGCCATGGAGTGGTTTAAATGTGGACAGAATAATTTTATACTGCATGTGATATAGAACAAGAAGCCAGTGTAGGTTCTGGAGGATAGGGGGGACGTGTGCCGAGCATTTAGTGTGGGTGAAGTTAGTTAGCCTGGGCCCGCCCATCCTAAGCGTGACGCAACACGAGGGCCTGTTGCGAGCTTAGTCTGGCCAGGCAAGCTATCTACAGCTCTTCCAAGCTCCCGAAAAATCGGGAACCAATCAACTTTGAGCATCTCCAACGGCCCTGGGTAGAGGCGTGTTCAAGGCACTGACGTAGTAGAACTGCGACCGGAAGCCATATATTGTTTACAGAATCTATGCCGGAAGCGCTTCATTCACATCACGAACATGGAGCAGCGGCAAGCCTTTAACACAGCGGTAGATGCTGTATTGAAAGCATTCAACGGGAAGTTCTCATTGAAAATGGAGCAAAGAGCAGCCCTGGAGGTATTTATTGAAAGGAAGGACGTTTTCGCCTTGCTCCCGACCGGCTTCGGTAAGAGTTTAATCTACCAGTTAGCCCCGTCGCGTCACATACGTCAGAGGAAAGAGAGATGTGTTTGTTTTAAGCTTCGTCACAGCCTTTTCTGGCTTCGGCCAGTAGCAAACTGAGGCATTTCAGGGAGGCGGGTCAAGCACGCACTTTGGGAAACGGTTGGGCTTAATATCTTGGCCAGACCAATAGCTCGTAGAGCTTTGCAGTCGCGTTAGCCAGACTAGAAGTTAGTAGCACTAACATGGTAGCTAGAATAGTTGGTTTGGCTACACACCAATCTTTATACAGCTAAAGATAGTGAAACAGGTAGGTGGCTTGTTATTTTAAATAGAGTTGCAAAGTGAAAATCAATGCACTCATCCAATGAGTTCCCCCCCCCCCCAATTCATTGTTCTTTCATTTATTTATTTTCAGAAGCCCTGGTCTGGATTCAGTCTATCCTGGGAGCACTGGGTATGAGGCAGGAATTCAATAATATCTTGACAAAATTAGTGTTTATCTGTGAATCCAGTCAATTTATTTACAGTGGTGGAAAACACGAGTCATTATGTTGTGCTTTTCCCAGTATATTCTCAACTATTCTCTAGTACAAGCTTGTTACTTATATACAGTATATTGACAAGTGCAGTCTCTTGAGTCTCTGGCCACGAATAGCCGAAAGCACAGGTCAACTGCATCCATAAGATTAGAGACTGTGAATTTCAGGGTTAATTAGACCATTTCCCCAGCACATGGGGAGACTGTGATCTGTATGATATGTGTGCTGATAGAAACCTTTCTGTGTGGAGTTTGCATGTTCTCCCTGTGCCTGTGCGGGTTTCCTCCGGGTGCTCCGGTTTCCTCCCACAGTCCAAAGACATGCGAATTAGGTCCACTGGCTACTCTAAATTGCCCATACTGTAGGTGTGTAATGCCGCTTTTCCACTACAAACGCGGCTGAGCCGTGCCGTGCCGAGTCGAGCTGAGTCGAGCTGAGCGGGGCTATTGAAGTTGCATTTCGACTACAACCGCGCTGAACCGTGCTGGCTGGAAGTGGGTGGACACATTGGGTGGAGTTAGCGAAAGTGGGTGGACGTCACGTGATGTCGTTAAGCAGCGCAAACAGTGACATCAGTGACAGTGGCGGAACAAGTCAGAGCCGGGCCGGGGGCGGGGCAAATGACCGGGCATTTTATTAAAGCTTATCATAACATCATTTTAGGTTACAAAATGTCCGCAACTGCGGTGTTTACCAATTTCAACACTACCGGGTGCAACTATGTTATTTAGTACATCAAGTCCTTCAAACGAACATGTAACTCAGAAACAAAAAACATTAGGATACTGTACATGGCTCATAATAAAACATCAATAGCCTATACTGCGCACATTATTTGAAGGGCAGACGAATGAGCGCTCAGAGGTTGCAACGGTGACAGGAAGAGTCAGAAATAAAAGGAGGGCGGTGCAAACCTCACTGAATGCACTGTGTTTACCAATTTCAACACTACGGGGTGCAACTATGTTATTTTGTACATTAAGTCCTTCAAACGAACATGTAACTCAAACAAAAAAACATTCGGCGACATACTGTACATGGCTCATAATAAAACATCAATAGCCTACTGCGCGCATTATTTGAAGGGCATACGACGAGCCTTGCGCTCCGCGAACTCGTCCACGATGCTCTGTATGTCACTGATTCAGTGAGCTTTTAAGCGGTAGTCTCACGACCCGGATAGTAAACAATAAACATGGATGACATGGAGTCGTTAGTGTTGCTGGTCTTGGTGCTGTGGCTTGTTGTCACCGACAACGCCAACAGATACTGGCAAGAGCGTATAGATGAGGCGAGGCGCATAAGGCTTCAGAAATTCTCGTAATTCGTAATTATTCTTCTTCCGGGTTTGCGGTGTTTACAGATCCCAGCGCGCTCGCGGGGCGTGTGTGGGCATGTGAGGACACTCCTCCTCACCAATCAGTGCACAGGGGAGTGTCTGCTCACGCCCCCAACCTCACTCGGCACGGTTTGGCTCGCTTCAGCCCCGCTCCAAAACGGTGCGAGTTTTAGGGGCTAAGCAGGGCTGAAACGAGCTGAGTTGTGCTGGTTTTTGGTAGTCGAAACGCGAGCCGTGTCGGGCTGAAGTGAGCTGAAGCGAGCTGAAGTGAGCTGAAAAAGGGTAGTGGAAAAGGGCCATATGTGTACCTGCCACCAGATGAGGGTTTGTGTCCCTCTGGTGTGCAATAATCACCCAAGAGAATTCACAGGGCTTTCCACAAGCGCCGGCTGACGGCCATACAGCCGACCACACAATTAAGTCCAGCCGGCTACTTTAATGACTATTATTTTTATAGCCCACAGGCTCTAAATATTAATTTTCGATTTTAATTAAATTAAATGTTTATCTAACGGACTGACAATAATGTCAAACTGAACCGCACTCATTTAAGTTGTGGCTCGCGCTGTTTGTACCGATAATAACCACAAATTCCCCGCCGACTTCGTTGATCAAGGGAGAGTAACTCATCCGCAGCCCTGACATGTGGTGTGTGTGCGCGCGCACTCAGCGGAGGCAGTAGTGTGTCGGGACCGTCGGAGGCGACATCGGAGGGAACAGAAGCAGAGATAACGCTTATTTTGTCTCCGGTAAACCAGTCTTCTCTCGTTCAATTACGTGCTGGCATCAAAAGACACCGCTGGTTGTAAATGAAACCAAACTGAGTCGTTGGAGTGTATTTTCATACACAAATGGAGAAATGTTCGCTGAGCGTTTAATTGTGTAGCCACCACTGCAGACCGTTGTCGTTGTTAATTCATAGCATGCTCAGTTGCGTGAATGTGTCATGCACCGAAAATAAGAGATTTACAAGCCAGGAACGCCTCATGATGCAATATGTGAGCTTGTATAGCCTATTACTGATTATTTTCGGTACGCAAATCACAGTTTTCTTTGGTGCATTAGCGTCTGGCATACACTAATGAATAAAAAAGATGCAATATGTTGTAGTAATAATACAGTAAGCCCTCAGTATTCGCGGGGGTTAGGGACCGAACATGGCCGCGAATAAGCCAAAATCGCGAATACTTGTAAACCCCCCCCGTAGTGACGAGCCACTGCCGCAAAAGTCTTCCCTTCCTTTAGCATATCGAGAAGTCCTACCTTCTCCTGCAGCGTCATTACCTTCTTCTGGCGCTTAGGTTCCTTGGCAGGAGCCTTAGAAGATGCAGAGCATTTAGGAGCCATTGTAGGGCGTAAAAATTATTCAAAAATACCAAGAATGCACATGTGAACAAGTCTGAACTACGGGAACCGCGAGACTGTACTGTACAATGCGCTCATTCGTATCAGCCAATGAGCAGCAGACCGCCATTCAAACTTCAGCCAATAGCGAGCAAGCATTCGGCTCCAAGAATGTAGCAGTGCGTAAACGTTCGCAGTGCGTAAACGTTCGATATGTTCGCCGCAAATGACCGCAAATTGCTGAGATTTCCGCGAATGTATAGGAGATATGTTCTATATAAAATCCCGCAAATATGTGAATTCGCGAATACTGAACCGCGACTAGACGGGGGTCTACTGTAATAATAATCTCATCTCATCTCATTATCTGTAGCCGCTTTATCCTTCTACAGGGTCGCAGGCAAGCTGGAGCCTATCCCAGCTGATATACGGGCGAAAGGCGGAGTACACCCTGGACAAGTCGCCAGGTCATCACAGGGCTGACACATAGACACAGACAACCATTCACACTCACATTCACACCTACGCTCAATTTAGAGTCACCAGTTAACCTAACCTGCATGTCTTTGGACTGTGGGGGAAACCGGAGCACCCGGAGGAAACCCACGCGGACACGGGGAGAACATGCAAACTCCAGACAGAAAGGCCCTCGCCAGCCACGGGGCTCGAACCCGGACCTTCTTGCTGTGAGGCGACAGCGCTAACCACTACACCACCGTGCCGCCTGTAATAATAATAATAATAATAATAATAATAATAATAGAGCAAATGTCTGAGAAATTAATATAGCTTGTCTATTATGCAGGCATACTTAGGCTAATAATAATAATAATAATAATAATAATAATAATAATAATATGAACGGTTTTGAATAATGCTCTCCTGCAATAAATAAATGGTCTGTGGAAAATACATTTAATCCTGGGAACTGCGTGCACAGGAGTTTATTTTGTGTTTACAAAACCACGCAACACGTGATTAAGACCTGCCTCTACATGAATCCCCCCCCCGGCTGGCTACTTATTTGTCATGGCTGGCTAGTATGAGCCTTAGTGGAAAGCCCTGATTCAGGGAAGCTAGTTGATAGCTTCCTGGCTCACTGACCCTCAACTATGAGGGCAACAACAGATAAACAGACAGACAGTCAAAACCAGTGATGTAATGCTTCATCACCCATTTATGTTACTCATTTATGTTGCAATAACAAAATCGCAGGTAGACGCAAGACTGGTCTTGCGTCGACACACGATGACACAGATACTATAATGGCAGTGTGTTGCAGAGGGTCTTCAGCAGAGGCAGGTTGACACAAGTGGATCATGATCTGTTCGTATTTCAGCTGCAATTCGCTTCCAATTGGTGCAAATAGTAGGTTGATGCATGTAGAGGCAGGTCTTAATCCAGATGGTGGAAGAGTGGAGGGGAGGAGCTGACGGGAGAAATACGGGAACGGGTATTTAGGGAAAAAAACGGAGATTAGAGATCAGCTGCCAAATGAGCGCAAAAGGAAAAAAGCATGATAGAGTCCAGAAACACAGCCCCGCAACGGGAAAGAGCTCTCAGTTCAAAGAACACAGTTCAAAAGTTCAAAGCGCTTCTGCGTCGGGAAAACAACATGCTCACAGTCCCAATAAAAGATATCCACAGAAGAGCAAAATACTCCACACCGCACAGCAAAGTAGCAAAATAATAGAATACAAAAACCAAGGGGAAGAAAGGGTGAAAAACATATCTGGAGGTGAATGAATATCCGAGCGGTATAATATAGAGTCGTAGATGAGCTGATGAGAGACAGGTGTATGGGGAAAGCTCAGGGAAAACCAGGGAAAGGGGTAAAAGATCAGATAAGGGCCTAGATGTTCCCAGCTGGCTCGTGACAAGATTCAGCTTAAAAACTCTGCGTCTTGCAATACATCTGACCACAAGGAAGGATTTGACGCAAAACGCCTGCGGTCTGTCGCCACCTGACCGATCGCAGGTCCCAGCATGTGTCTTTCTGCCGTCTGACCTGGGCATAATCACATCATCATCATCCAATCACAAAGCTACAACACACTCTTGAATGTGAATATATACTCATGTTTGTCCTACAATGAACTGAGAAACATCTCTGAGCAGCTGTGTCTGTGTCAGTGATTGTTTGCTCCTGGATTGATCCGTGAGGCAGAATCTCTGAGGCGGCAGAGGTCTACGTTCATCAATTATACTTTGCCAATTCAACCTCCTTCGGTACAGACAGATCAAAACCTATCAGTTTTCTGGGGGCTCATGTCCAGGATCTCCACATGGAAGGTCTCATCTCATCTCATTATCTGTAGCCGCTTTATCCTGTTCTACAGGGTCGCAGGCGAGCTGGAGCCTATCCCAGCTGACTACGGGCGAAAGGCGGGGTACACCCTGGACAAGTCGCCAGGTCATCACAGGGCTGACACATAGACACAGACAACCATTCACACTCACATTCACACCTACGGTCAATTTAGAGTCACCAGTTAACCTAACCTGCATGTCTTTGGACTGTGGGGGAAACCGGAGCACCCGGAGGAAACCCACGCGGACACGGGGAGAACATGCAAACTCCGCACAGAAAGGCCCTCGCCGGCCACAGGGCTCAAACCCGGACCTTCTTGCTGTGAGGCGACAGCGCTAACCACTACACCACCGTGCCGCCCACATGGAAGGTAAAAGAATTTAAGTACAGTGACTTCCCTTCTTCCATCTGGAGATCTGAAATTTGGCTATCCCAATGGCACACATAAATCCATTGTATAAATAGTCCTATGGTGTTTCCTAGGGCCGAGTGGAGGGTATTTTTCGGTTATCCCAGTCGCCAGGCCGATTGGATGGTAGTTTTCGCAGGGTCAATCGGACAAGACTGAGATTTGATCTGGCTAATTTGATCTGTCTGATCTTGATTCCACTGATTTTGATTTGTCCAAGTTATCCTTACAGTATCTCCAAGTGTTTCTGACTGTTTGCTACCGGATCGATCCATGAGGCAGAATCTCTGAGGTGGCAGAGGTCGACATTCCTAGATTATACTTAGCCAATTCGACCTCCTTTAGTACAGACAGATCAAAACCTTACACCAAGTCAAGTTACACCAAACTGGTAGTATGGTCTCACAGCATGTCTTATGTCTTATGCTGGGGGGATTGGGCACAAGCTATAACCAGTGAGCTGCCACCTTTGTGGCTGCCAACTTGCCACTAAAGTTTTCCTGACTCCACTTTCCTTTGTCTACAAAATAACTGTATATGTCTGAAGTATGTCTGTGCCAGCGTGTGGGTTATCTCTGACCTGTCCCCAATGCTGTCAGGTGAGAGAGGTCTGGTCTTACACGAGTGACAGCTTGAAGGAGCACCAAGAGCTCAGCTTACAGATGGAGCGTCCTGATAGACTTCAACACCCCCATTCGTTCTTCTTTTTGCTTTTCTTCACTTAAACACACTTCTATCCGACTCTGTATTGGTGACATGTAACAAAACAGGCTGAAGACCTCTAAACAAAGAACGTTTATCTGTAAAAGACTGCAATTTGTTGCAGCCATAGAAGAAAGCCTTCTGGCACAAGCAATGCAAGAAAGTACAGAAAAAGAGTGAACAGTCTGTCTGCACACTGCAGCCTTGTTGGCATATCTCTGAGCTCATATCTGTGAGTTTCATGTGAGGTCACACTGTATAATCACTGCCGTTCTGAGTGTGAGCTCCATTAAGAAGATTCATTTTTAATTTATACTGACAATCAACTGCTCCTCACTGACACATCACTAAATCCAGTACATCTTCAACAAGCAGCAGTGCAGCAGATTCTTATTGTCATGCTGCCTCATAACTAATTAGTTAGCTATTTATGTTATGGTATAACGGGAATATTTATCTTAGCAGCAGACATGCTGTATTAGTGAGCCGATATTGAATTACTCTCCCTATAATGACAAAGATGAAACAGTTTGGGATCTTTTACTCACCTGGATGTGTAGAGCTGGTCGGCTTCTGTGCTCAGAATTGCTTTGAGGCACTTTCCAATATAGGGACAGAGTTTGTGTATATTTCTGTATGTTTTTGGTGTGTAGCTAAGCCAGAAATTTGTTCCCAAATATAACCCCAACACAAAAATCATGTGACTTAAATGATATAATGTGTGGACTCAAAGACACACCCATAACGCATTTCTGAGTAAGCACATGATTTTATAATTGCCACCACAAAGAAATTTATGAAATATCATGCCAAGTTAGCTTGTGCTAGCCATCTAATTAAAATAGCCACACAGTTAGCCAAAGCTGTAATGATTATTTAACAATTATTCGCTGAAGGTGAAGTGAATATCGGTGAATATAACCAAGACGAAGTGGAAGCTATTATTCACCGATATTCACTGAGCCTGAGGTGGATAATTGTTTTAGTATAAATACACAGTGGATCTTGTTTATTATATTGTCTATTATAGTCAATGTTTTACTTTCCATACCGGATTGTATTATATTTCAACTGCATCTCCTGAATGTATTAAGAAAACTTTCAAAATAAACCATGGAAAAAAAAAAAAGTTGGGACAAAATACAAGTTGTAACAAATTGTAAATAAAAACGGAATGCAATGATGTGGAAGTTTCAAAATTCCATATTTTATTCAGAACAGAACATACTGTAGATGACATATCAAATGTTTAAACTGAGAAAATGTATCATTTAAAGAGAAAAATTAGGTGATTTTAAATTTCATGACAACACCACATCTCAAAAAAGTTGGGACAAGGCCATGTTTACCACTGTGAGACATCCCCTTTTCTCTTTACAACAGTCTGTAAACGTCTAGGGACTGAGGAGACAAGTTGCTCAAGTTTAGGGATAGGAATGTTAACCCATTCTTGTCTAATGTAGGATTCTAGTTGCTCAACTGTCTTAGGTCTTTTTTGTCGTATCTTACGTTTTATGATGCGCCAAATGTTTTCTATGGGTGAAAGATCTGGACTGCAGGCTGGCCAGTTCAGTACCCGGACCCTTCTTCTACGCAGCCATGATGCTGTAATTGATGCAGTATGTGGTTTGGCATTGTCATGTTGGAAAATGCAAGGTCTTCCCTGAAAGAGACGTCGTCTGGATGGGAGCATATGTTGCTCTAGAACCTGGATATACCTTTCAGCATTGATGGTGTCTTTCCAGATGTGTAAGCTGCCCATGCCACATGCACTAATGCAACCCCATACCATCAGAGATGCAGGCTTCTGAACTGAGCGCTGATAACAACTTGGGTCGTCCTTCTCCTCTTTAGTCCGAATGACACGGCGTCCCTGATTTCCATAAAGAACTTCAAATTTTGATTCATCTGACCACAGAACAGTTTTCCACTTTGCCACAGTCCATTTTAAATGAGCCTTGGTCCAGAGAAGACGTCTGCGCTTCTGGATCATGTTTAGATACGGCTTCCTCTTTGAACTATAGAGTTTTAGCTGGCAACGGCGGATGGCACGGTGAATTGTGTTCACAGACAATGTTCTCTGGAAATATGCCTGAGCCCATTTTGTGATTTCCAATACAGAAGCATGCCTGTATGTGATGCAGTGCCGTCTAAGGGCCCGAAGATCACGGGCACCCAGTATGGTTCTCTGGCCTTGACCCTTACGCACAGAGATTCTTCCAGATTCTCTGAATCTTTTGATGATATTATGCACTGTAGATGATGATATGTTTAAACTCTTTGCAATTTTACACTGTCAAACTCCTTTCTGATATTGCTCCACTATTTGTCGGCGCAGAATTAGGGGGATTGGTGATCGTCTTCCCATCTTTACTTCTGAGAGCCGCTGCCACTCCAAGATGCTCTTTTTATACCCAGTCATGTTAATGACCTATTGCCAATTGACCTAATGAGTTGCAATTTGGTCCTCCAGCTGTTCCTTTTTTGTACCTTTAACTTTTCCAGCCTCTTATTGCCCCTGTCCCAACTTTTTTGAGATGTGTTGCTGTCATGAAATTTCAAATGAGCCAATATTTGGCATGGAATTTCAAAATGTCTCACTTTCGACATTTGATATGTTGTCTATGTTCTATTGTGAATGCAATATCAGTTTTTGAGATTTGTAAATTATTGCATTCCGCTTTTATTTACAATTTGTACTTTGTCCCAACTTTTTTGGAATCGGGGTTGTAAATCACAATTCCACCTTACTTTTGAATAGTTTTAGACCAAACTTCGTAGCATCTTTAGTGCTTTTAGGAACAACATTTTCTTTCATAATTTGTAATTCTTCCTCACTTACGGTGATCTGAGGCGATTGGCCGCCATTTTGCCGAGTCGCTTGAAGAGATTATCGAGAAATAGTCCAAATTTCTCGACCAATCAGTGCACGAATTTCTATAATCACCTGCATACTTATACTAAAAACAATTATAAATATGACCTAAAATTATTATCAGAAAGTCTATCAATGTAGCTCATGTTAGCTAGTGTTGGCAGTAATGGTTGTAATATTTCTAAATCTATGATTTAAAATTTCCATCAGAAATCCTGTCAGGTTTGCTCATGTTAGTCATATAGCCAGCCATATCAATGAAGATTACAAACAAACAAACATTTACGAATATGACTGAAAAATCCCCTCAGAAATCCTGTCAGATTAGCTCATGTTAGCTAGCTAGCGAACACTGTAGTTTTTTCTTACTCGAAGACCATCATGCCCTAAAAAAGCTTGTTGAGATATTGTTGAGATGCAAATTGTACATTTCATACAGCATGTATGCTAACTTTGTCTATGTTTATCATTGTTATGTGCTTTACGTGTTAGTAAGCAGTGCTAACCCAGTGCCTCCAGATCTTAGAGGCAAATTCTAATGATTAGCGCTTTACACTAGCATCACCATCACCCCTATACATTATGGTTCTGTCTTTACTGCTGTTACACAACACAACTCTTACACAGTACATACTTCCCACCCCCTCACGCTTGCTTGTTCTGCCCCTCATCCTCCACTCTCTCCGTCTCCGCTTCTTTCTTTCTCTCTTCCTCCACCTCTCGCAGAGTGTTAATGTACACCATACTGAAGTAACAGATGTGTAAAATGCTTGCTTTCACGCAATCACGGAATCACTTAGACCATCCACTGCAGCAGATACAGAACAACAGCAGAGCACTACTGTTCGCTAAACGGCCACCGTCAGGAGAAAGACATTGGCTAAGGAAGGCCAAGATTATGTTTTTATGTTACTGCATTAGATCTTTTGCCTTTTCCAGAAACAGATTTATATCTTTGCTGCTGGAAGCCAGACAAGGGCTATTTCTAGGACTATTGGCATGCTTAAAGGTGTATCGTCTTTCCCAAGCTCGCCGTGACAAAAATGTATAAGCTCAATCTAGGCTGAATAACCCAGCGGACATAAACGAGGGAATGCAGCCCCATGGGTGCATTGCTCTCTGGCACCAAGCTCTTAAATGATGAAAGATAAAGAAATTACCAAGACACGAAAGGACCTGTAGAGATTTGCTTTGAGCAATCCCCACCACATGTTCACAAGGGTTGGTTTTTTGCCCATTTACAGGACATTTGGCATGGTTTCACATTAAAAAAAAAACATTTGGCAAGGATTCAGCCTGAAATGCCCCTTGTGGAATTGTAAGCTCATCTGAATTCAGCCGCCTGGTTCTGTTTTGAAGTTTGTAAGTAGGTTGCATGGGAAACTAGGCCACTGGTACACCACCACTCTGGAGATGTTTTTCTGTCTCTTCCTTCAGTAGGCGACTGTCCTACTTCTCCAACACACTCATGTTGCTACACACACACACACGGCAGGTGACAAAGCACTTTGAGACAAGTTATTGGTTGCATATGGAATAAAACGTAATGTCTCAGTGACAGGATGCAAAGCTGATCAGCAATTTTCATGGAAGTTAGTTGATTCAAAGTATTTTGAACTTTAAAATTCTAATTAATATAGCCCGTCTCTTCAGTGTTCCCTCCAAAGGCACGTTCCAAAACAACTGTCTAGACCAGAATGTCTGAGGAGTGTAAGCTGCAGAGTTTTCTGAACCGTACTGATTGGTTGGATGTCGGTACTGACTGGTTGCATTTGTTTTTGTTTTTTTTCCTCCACTTACAGGGGCCCTGCAAAGACGAGCATTTTTAATCTGAGAAGATTTTATTCACAGCTGATTGAATGTGAGACGAACTTCATCAAATAATCCTTAATTAAAAGTAACAGACCCCACTTTTAAGTAAGCTTTAATTGGTAAAACGTGTGTAATGCAATGACATTATTTCTATCTGTATCTCTTTAATGTGGCAAATATCCATACAGTGGTGCTTGAAAGTTTGGGAACCCTTTAGAATTTTCTATATTTCTGCATAAATATGACCTAAAGCATCATCAGATTTTCACACAAGTCCTAAAAGTAGATAAAGAGAACCCGGTTAAACAAATGAGACAAAAATATTATACACGGTCATTTATTTATTGAGGAAAATGATCCAATATTACATATCTGTGAGTGGCAAAAGTATGTGAACCTCTAGGATTAGCAGTTAATTTGAAATTAGAGTCAGGTGTTTTCAATCAATGGGATGACAATCAGGTGTGAGTGGGCACCCTGTTTTATTTAAAGAACAGGGATCTATCAAAGTCTGAGCTTCACAACACATGTTTGTGGAAGTGCATCATGGCACAAACAAAGGAGATTTCTGAGGACCTCAGAAAAAGCGTTGTTGATGCTCATCAGGCTGGAAAAGGCAGGTCAGACAGATTGTGTACAAATGGAGGAAATTCAAGACCATTGTTACCCTCCCCAGGAGTGGTCGACCAACAAAGATCACTCCAAGAGCAAGGCGTGTAATAGTCAGCAAGGTCACAAAGGACCACAGGGTAACTTCTAAGCAACTGAAGGCCTCTCTCACATTGGCTAATGTTCATGAGTCCACCATCAGGAGAACACTGAACAGCAATGGTGTGCATGGCAGGGTTGCAAGGAGAAAGCCACTGCTCTCCAAAAAGAACATTGCTACTCGTCTGCAGTTTGCTAAAGACCACGTGGACAAGCCAGAAGGTTATTGGAAAAATGTTTTGTGGACGGATGAGACCAAAATAGAACTTTCTGGTTTAAATGAGAAGCGTTATGTTTGGAGAAAGGAAAACACTGCATTCCAGCATAAGAACCTTATCCCATCTGTGAAACATGGTGGTGGTAGTATCATGGTTTGGGCCTGTTTTGCTGCATCTGGGCCAGGACGGCTTGCCATCATTGATGGAACAATGAATTCTGAATTATACCAGCGAATTCTAAAGGAAAATGTCAGGACATCTGTCCATGAACTGAATCTCAAGAGAAGGTGGGTCATGCAGCAAGACAACGACCCGAAGCACACAAGTCGTTCTACCAAAGAATGGTTAAAGAAGAATAAAGTTAATGTTTTGGAATGGCCAAGTCAAAGTCCTGACCTTAAAGGAACAGTCCACCGTACTTCCATAATGAAATATGCTCTTATCTGAATTGAGACGAGCTGCTCCGTACCTCTCCGAGCTTTGCGCGACCTCCCAGTCAGTCAGACGCGCTGTCACTCCTGTTAGCAATGTAGCTAGGCTCAGCATGGCCAATGGTATTTCTTGGGGCTGTAGTTAGATGCGACCAAACTCTTCCGCGTTTTTCCTGTTTACATAGGTTTATATGACCAGTGACATGAAACAAAGTTCAGTTACACAAATTGAAACGTAGCGATTTTCTATGCTATGGAAAGTCCGCACTATAATGACAGGCGTACTAACACCTTCTGCGCGCTTCGGCAGCGCATTGATACTGAGCTCCGTATCAATGCGCTGTCGAAGCGCGCAGAAGCTGTTAGTACGCCTGTCATTATAGTGCGGACTTTCCATAGCATAGAAAATCGCTACGTTTCAATTTGTGTAACTGAACTTGTTTCATATCACTGGTCATATAAACCTGTGTAAACAGGAAAAACGCGGAAGAGTTTGGTCGCATCTAACTACAGCCCCAAGAAATACCATTGGCCATACTGAGCCTAGCTACATTGCTAACAGGAGTGACAGCGCGTCTGACTGACTGGGAGGTCGCGCAAAGCTCGGAGAGGTACGGAGCAGCTCGTCTCAATTCAGATAAGAGCATATTTCATTATGGAAATACGGTGGACTGTTCCTTTAATCCAATTGAAATGTTGTGGAAGGACCTGAAGCGAGCAGTTCATGTGAGGAAACCCACCAACATCCCAGAGTTGAAGTTGTTCTGTACGGAGGAATGGGCTAAAATTCCTCCAAGCCGGTGTGCAGGACTGATCAACAGTTACTGGAAATGTTTAGTTGCAGTTATTGCTGCATAAGGGGGGTCACACCAGATACTGAAAGCAAAGGTTCACATACTTTTGCCACTCACAGATATGTAATATTGGATCATTTTCCTCAATAAATAAATGACCAAGTATAATATTTTTATCTCATGTGTTTAACTGGGTTCTCTTTATCTACTTTTAGGACTTGTGTGAAAATCTGATGATGTTTTAGGTCATATTTATGCAGAAATATAGAAAATTCTAAAGGGTTCACAAACTTTCAAGCACCACTGTATGTACCTGATGGTTTTTAAATTAAATATGAAACTGACCACTATGCTCCCAGAAACACTGAAGAACACTGGAGAAAATCCCAGAGGAAGAAATGCTACGGTAGCGCTGTCAACATAGTTTGTTAATTCCAAATCTGACAGTCTCACAACCTCAGCTACATCCCTCACACAATTATTGCTTTTGTTTGCATCTGCTTGTGATATTTTCTAATGAAATACTAGCTTAATTTTAATCACCATGACCCTGAGCAGGAAGTTACTAAAGAGGAATGAATGAAAAACAAAGAAGTCTGTTCTGTGAGCTTCATATCTTCCTGCTCAAACATGCCCTTCTGAAAGTAAAAACCTCCCGATCTCACGTCTTCTTTACTGCATTCTGCAGGATCCCAAAACGTTCTTAGAAACATGGGACAGCAGGTGAGTGCTCAAGATCGTAGCATGTTGACCTTTTTTTAAAGATATTTTTTGGGGCTTTTTTTCACCTTTATTATTGGATAGGACAGTGTAGAGACAGGAAACGAGCGGGAGGGAGAGAGAGAGAAGGGGGGGGGGGGGGGGGGAATGACCTCGGGCCGGAATCGAACCCAGGTCCCTGGATCCACGGTATGGCACCCCATCCACCCGAGCCACAATGCCCCTGCATGTTGACCTTCTTAAAACCTCCTATAAAACAAAATCTGTCAGATGCATGGTGCATTGCAATCAGTAAACTACACCCACATTCTTTCTGATCAAACGCTGTTCATTCATAGACTTCTCCAGGCCAAAAACTAATTCAGACCAATTCATAACTTATTCATCAGATTCCTATCTCCTGTGTTTTGAACTCGCATTGTTCCTCTTCAAGAGTGAGCTCGGTTTCATCTCTGCTAGCCATCTGGCTAAGAGTAAGGCAATACCCTCTGAGAAGGCTCTCCAGTCCAATCTGAATAGAGATATGGGTTAATGCTGAAATCACCTGAATGGTATACAAAGTTTTGACATAATTAGGGACAGAAGACCTTCACCAATCACACAAGGGTTTGAGTTTCCTAATTGGCTTTTAATGGTCATTGATCCTGACCAAATCAGTCACAGACACCTACGTCTCATTTTGACTTTGCAGAATGGAATGTGAAACTTAGTGGCGTACTTCTTTCCCTTTGTGCATTTCATTCCTCTTCACTTTTGAGCATATGGGGATGAAAAACACCTGCCAAATGTATCACTGGCCAAGCAAATCACATTCCCTCATAGTAGGGGGCCTGTTAAAATGCTTTGAAGTATCATGCTTAGTTTGAACACCGTATGGTGCAAAAAAAAAAAAAATCAGTGAACAGCTTTGACCCATCTGATTGAACTGAAAATAAAAATGGCGTTACAAAGACAGCAATGGAGCCTCATTGTGTTGCCAGGTCGGATGTATACCTGCCCTCAACACAGACCAACCCAAATAGACCTAATCCAGTCCAACAGAACCCAAATCAATCTCTATATCTCAAGGATGAATACAGCGCGGCTTTTAGCTATAAGTGGTGTAAGCAGATCCCTCAAGCCACAAGGGGGCCCCATAAGAACGAGTGGTTGGCAACTACCATGTCATTTAGGACCCCCAGATGTTCAGAAACAGCTTGGGATAAGAATATTACTAACCATATTTATTTTTTTCTATAATTTCAGTCATGAATAAAGTGAAAGAAAAACAGGGGCTTTTTATTTAACATGAGAAGCTGAGTCAGTAATTCAGTAAGTAATAGAAGCGAGTGTATATTAGCAGGATTATCTTCCTTCCCTTTTACAGTGTCATAGAGACAAATCTCAGCTTGTACAGTTTCTAAGGATCCAAAATGCACTTTAAATGAAAGCGTGAAAGAACATTATACAGAGAGAGACATTTCTTTAACCATTAGTTAGGAACAACAACAACAAATCATGATACATGATGCCCATAAACAACATATTTTTAGGTTACTATCAGTAGCATAAAACGTACTCACTGCACAGCAACCAGGACAAATTTTTACAAGAAAGAAAGAAAGAAAGAAAGAAAGAAAGATTCATATTTGGGGCTGACAACACTACACCCAAATATTAATCAGTACATTTAAAATACCTTTCAGTGTGGTCTTCTTTCCCTTTCCACACATGGCATAATATCCATGACAAAACGACTCAATGCTCCAAGAAAACAAGTCAACAATCACCTTTATACTTCCTTTAACTAATCACCTCCGCTTAAAGCTATACTGCCTTTCAGATTTTTCAAGTGTGGGTCATAAAAAGAATTTTCCCTGACACCCAATTATTTTTGTTTAGTGGACCGAAAGCTACTGAATTCGAATCACAGACTTCCAATTTTATTAGTTTTTTAAAAAAAATAGAACAATTAATGAATTTAGGGCCATGTGGCCCTAAATTCTCCGCTATTTTTCCTGCTTCACCATGACACAATTCAAGATACTACATCATGTATCACGTGGTGGGCTTTCCCCGTTTGAGCAAGGCATTGTGGGATACAAATTTGAAACAGGAGAGAACAATGAGAGGGCGGCACGGTGGTGCAGTGGATAGCGCTGTCGCCTCACAGCAAGAAGGTCCGGGTTCGAGCCCCGTGGCCAGTGAGGGCCTTTCTGTGCGGAGTTTGCATGTTCTCCCCGTGTCCGTGTGGGTTTCCTCCGGGTGCTCCGGTTTCCCCCACAGTCCAAAGACATGCAGGTTAGGTTAACTGGTGACTCTAAATTGAGCGTAGGTGTGAATGTGAGTGTGAATGGTTGTCTGTGTCTATGTGTCAGCCCTGTGATGACCTGGCGACTTGTCCAGGGTGTACCCCGCCTTTCGCCCGTAGTCAGCTGGGATAGGCTCCAGCTTGCCTGCGACCCTGTAGAACAGGATAAAGCGGCTACAGATAATGAGATGAGAACAATGAGGATGTGAGAGTGCGAATGAAACGTGAAAGACCGACTACGGTAACGGAAAGTGAGAAGAAAAGACGTTATGTTGTGAAGGAAAGGAAACGCAGGACCAAACTAATAAATATCAGCGAGCACCTCAGTGTGATCAACTGTTCGTTTAGCGACAGAATGATGCAACTGTCAGTGCACGGTCAAGGTAAACCTGTAGATGGCAGTAATGCAACACTGTGGATGCCAGCTGCTGTAAAACCCAAAAGAAGCAGAAGTAGTAGTAGAAGAAGAAGGTAATCCTGTACATGTGCACACGGACTTCCTCTGTCTGCTTGACTGCGCAAAGCGAGCGATTTCATGCACATTATTTGCTCAGGAATCCTCTCAAATTAAATAACTTCCCAGGCACAGAATGACCTGATATTTTGCGAGATATTATAGAAAATTTCAGAGGGAACTAAAGTTCACCAATTTTATGAAATTGAAAGGCTGCCTTGCTTTAATGAAGCATCTTAAAATTCTCAGGCATCTACATATATAAAAAGTAGTGATGGAGGGTCATCTTTCTTGGTCATGTGATTATAATCAGCATGATAATTATGCCACACATGACATCTAAAATTGCTGCATTCTGTCAAATTCTTTCTGATACGCTATATAAAAGCCACAAAAGAGAAGATTCGGGCCAACACCAGGCTCATAACAACCTCTTTGGCAAAGAGGAAGAGAATAAAATAGAGTAAATCAAAAGCCTGTGTATGTGTGTGTGGGCCTCTCTTTCTGGCTCCAAGCCTCCTTTGCCCAGGGCCTGGAGATTTCACAGATGGACATTAATAGTTTCATGTTGGAAAGCCTCATCAAGCCCAGACCTCCGTACTCTAATCCCAACACATTCTGCAAACTACGAATGCCCCCCCCCTCCTATTTCTGTGGCTCATGTCAATCTCTTCCTTTTCATTCACTGCCATAGTTCTCCCATAGGTTTCTGTACTCTTTCCTTTATTCTCTCCCTCCCTTTCTTTCTTTACAGTGAACAAAAGGCTGAAGGATTACTGGATGAGTGTGGAGGTAATAAATAAAGCAAATGAAGATTTAGTATCAGGCTAATCTTTCCACTGACGCCATTCAGTTATCAGGTGGGAAATGTCATTAGCTCGTGATATAATTACAGTATCTTTAGTAGGGGAGAGTGGGGTCAGTTGGAACATCTCATCTCATTATCTCTAGCCGCTTTATCCTGTTCTACAGGGTCGCAGGCAAGCTGGAGCCTATCCCAGCTAACTACGGGCGAAAGGCGGGGTACACCCTGGACAAGTCGCCAGGTCATCACAGGGCTGACACATAGACACAGACAACCATTCACACTCACATTCACACCTACGGTCAATTTAGAGTCACCAGTTAACCTAACCTGCATGTCTTTGGACTGTGGGGCAAACCAGAGCACCCGGAGGAAACCCACGCGGACACGGGGAGAACATGCAAACTCCGCACAGAAAGGCCCTCGCCGGCCACGGGGCTCAAACCCGGACCTTCTTGCTGTGAGGCGACAGCGCTAACCACTACACCACCGTGCCGCCCCAGTTGGAACATGTCACATTTTAAAAAAAATAAAAATTAAGAGTAAAACATCCTAAAGCAGGGGCGGCACGGTGGTGTAGTGGTTAGCGCTGTCACCTCACAGCAAGAAGGTCCGGGTTCGAGCCCCGTGGCCGGCGAGGGCCTTTCTGTGCGGAGTTTGCATGTTTTCCCCATGTCCGCGTGGGTTTCCTCCGGGTGCTCCGGTTTCCCCCACAGTCCAAAGACATGCAGGTTAGGTTAACTGGTGACTCTAAATTGACCGTAGGTGTGAATGTGAGTGTGAATGGTTGTCTGTGTCTATGTGTCAGCCCTGTGATGACCTGGCGACTTGTCCAGGGTGTACCCCGCCTTTCGCCCGTAGTCAGCTGCAAAGTGCGACCCTGTAGAACAGGATAAAGCGGCTACAGATAATGAGATGAGACATTTTAAAGCAATTGCTTTTGGATACATAACTACATTTGTCTTAATTAGTCATCAGCAACTGCCATTTTCATGTTAATATAACCGAGGACATAAAAAATTAATCCCTAGTGATGGCGTCATGAATTGCAGGCAGATGGACGTACAGTAAGCCTGAACTTAATGGTAAGCAAAAACCCAAAAAACAGACATGGAGAATTATGATAAATAAAACAAGCTAAACAAAGCAATTAAAAAAATTAATCAAAAACATAAAAGAGTGAAACAGTGGAAAGCAGGAAAATCTGAAAATAACAGAATTGTACACAGAAAAGTTGACAAAACCTTGTGCAGTTGCATGAGCAGTTTAAACCATAGATTTACACAGAAGACTAGATTCCTCACCGCGTATTCCAGAACGTCCGCACAGGGCGGCCATCTTACCACAGACAAGGGGTATGAAGACTTATACAAGCACAGCACAGCACTCACATTATGATTTACAGGAAATCAAAGTACTGACTTTGATGACAAGATGATGTGTGTGTCTGTTTTAATTGTAGATGTTTATATCAGTATGTTTAGTTTTATTTTAACTGCACATTGGAGCCAAGTCAAATGAAATTTCAATCTTCTGTGCTAACATATATTGACTTTGACATGATAATCAGCTTTGAATGTCTCATCTCATTATCTCTAGCCGCTTTATCCTGTTCTACAGGGTCGCAGGCAAGCTGGAGCCTATCCCAGCTGACTACGGGCGAAAGGCGGGGTACACCCTGGACAAGTCGCCAGGTCATCACAGGGCTGACACATAGACACAGACAACCATTCACACTCACATTCACACCTACGGTCAATTTAGAGTCACCAGTTAACCTAACCTGCATGTCTTTGGACTGTGGGGGAAACCGGAGCACCCGGAGGAAACCCACGCGGACACGGGGAGAACATGCAAACTCCGCACAGAAAGACCCTCGCCGGCCACGGGGCTCGAACCCGGACCTTCTTGCTGTGAGGCGACAGCGCTAACCACTACACCACCGTGCTGCCCAGCTTTGAATGTTCTTTTTGTAAATGTAAAGATATCTTTTTATCCTTGGAAGTATAACCACATGTGATTAATTAAATGCTTTTTTTTGTCACAAACTACCGTGAGTCGCTGTCACTGTTTTATACTATTACTTACTTGGGCAGTGCATTTGTTATTATGCTATGCTGTGAGTGCATTAGGTTTTTGAGGTGGATGAAGTATTTCTGAAGTTTCAGAAGTGAGTAAGCTGTTTATTTAACTTTAGCTTCCCCTACGGCCCTATCACATGTAAAAAATATTTTCACTAAAAATTGGAAATAAATTGTATGGTTATTTGTCCTAAGGCCGCAGTTATCCATAAGTATGCAGTGTTAGGCTTCTCACAGCAAAAGAATTTCAGCATGCATCCTGTCTTACAGTCTGTAGTATACTGAAATATTTTCGCCAAGCTATGCGTATTTTTTTAAAACATACAATGATTATTCATCATTAATATCATAAATACATACTTCCGTTTTTTTTTTTAATATAACAAACCAAACTGTTTGAATATCGATTGAAATTTGAGGAAGTTACGGTCATCTGAAAAGTACATATCGCTACCAACACAATGTAATGGGTAAGCCAGCTGTCTGAGGTAAGATGGCCGCCATGTGCGGACGTTCGACTTCGTTGACGGGCAACGGGGACGAGGCATCTAGTCTTCTACGTAAATCTATGGTTTAAACAGCCAGAACGATTGGGAGAAAACAGGAAGCAGGTGTGCTAGTAGTCAGGTGAATGTGAGCGTGAGTGGTGTAATGTCTGGGCTGGATTTGGATCAGGATGAGGAGCTCTGGATGTGGCAGGTAGTACCAGTTGCAACATCTCTCTCTCTCTCTCTCTCTCTCTCTCTTTTAAATCCCCATTTAACCCATCTGAAGCAGTGAACACATGCATGCACACACATGTGAGCAATGAGCACACACACATACCCAGAGCAGTGGACAGCTATGCTACAGTGCCAGGGAGCAGTTGGGGGTTAGGTGCTTTGCTCAAGGGCACTTCAGCCATGGTACAGAGGGAGGGGGAAGTGCTGTTCATTCATTCAATTCCTCTCACGTTTTTCCTGCCAGTCCCAGGAATCAAATCAGCGACCCTATGGGCCCAACCCTTTGGGCTGCTTCTTCAGGGGGCACCCAGATTTGATCCTAATTTACATTTTAAATTCTTAACAAAGTTCCTGATGAAGTTTTGCACACTTTGGCATCTTCTCATTCAGCTTCATAAAGGAGCTTCAGTTTAAAATGACAGTTTTTATCAATGACAGTCTAAATGATAAACTACTTGTTTGGGGGAAACAATATAATTATACGAATATTAACTGAAGAAACACTTAACAAAATACATTTTTTTTAAACTTACATTAACATTGGCATTTATATTTGTCTCAGAAACTAATTTCAACTCGAAGCCTCTTTCAAAATGTCTAAAACATTGAAAGTAATATATATTCAATCTGTTTCACCCAGACTTTGCACTGGATAAATGCTATTCTGTAGTTACTACAGACAAAAGTTGACGGCTGACAGGTGACTTCATGCGTCAGGGTTTTAGTCTTTGTATTGCTTTCATTGTCATTTGTTCGAGAGCACACACACACACACACACACACGCATCTCTGTGATGGTGAAATGTTTTGACAGGTCACTGAAGATGAGCATACACAGTGGAAGGAATGCCAGAAGACCGACACCTTAATTACTAGCCTTTCCCTGAGCTTCAGCCAGTGTGTGTGTGTGTGTGTGTGTGTGTGGCTTAAAACAGCAAACCCCTCATGTACCACCATCCAATTCGTGAAGTCTTCTATCTGTTGTTTTCAGTCCTCTGTGTATTGGACAGGTGGATTCAGACCAGCAGCGCTTCCTTTACCCGGGAATGAGAAAGCCAGAGGATTTCTGTCCATCTGTGCAAACAGCTGAAGTAGATTCTCATAAAGATAATGCGGGTAAATAGAAATAAAGTGCGTCAAAGCATTGCCTATGCCCCGAGGGCACATGCTGCATCCGGCTCAAAGGCCCAAACTGGAGCTCCATAAAGAGAGACACACTGTCTCTAGGAATCAGTACACATTTAGTGACTAAAGTAAAGCGATGTGTAAAATCTATCTGAACACTAGAGGTGCTGCTGTTATTGACAATATGATAGAGTCTAAAAATACCAGAGTTTCACAGTATTATGATTAATTGGCCATATAAAAATCACACAAGCTGATGAATCTTTGTACCAAAGTGCCTTTGCATATCCTCACTGTATATCACAGAAAACAAAAAGATCAAATCCCTTAATTGTAATTCTTTACTAGAAAGATATTTTTACTAGAAAGATATTTTGTTTTTCACCTATGGTCATGAGCTTTGGGTAATGACCGAAAGAACAAGATCGCGGATACAAGCGGCCGAAATGAGTTTCCTTCGCAGGGTGGCTGGGCGCTCCCTTAGAGATAGGGTGAGAAGCACAGTCACTCGGGAGGAGCTCGGAGTAGAGCCGCTGCTCCTCCACATCGAGAGGAACCAGCTGAGGTGGCTCGGGCATCTTTTTCGGATGCCTCCTGGATGCCTCCCTGGGGAGGTATTCCAGGCATGTCCCCCCGGGAGGAGGCCCCGGGGAAGACCCAGGACACGCTGGAGGGACTATGTCTCTCGGCTGGCCTGGGAACGCCTCGGTGTTCTTCCCGAGGAGCTGGCCGAGGTGTCTGGGGAAAGGGAAGTTTGGGCTTCCCTGCTTAGACTGCTGCCTCCGCGACCCGGTCCCGGATAAAGCGGAAGAAGACGAGACGAGAGACGAGATATTTTTTCTCACTCTTAGGACCAGATTCACAAAGCGGGGCAAATTAGCGTGAGGCCGCAGTAAAAAAAAAAGGCTAATGGGAGTGGCCAGTTCTGTGGGTGATCTACTAACAACGTGCAAAATTAATGAACACAGATGCAGTCAGTTCATTTTAACAAGACCGTCAATGACGACGTAGCTCACTCCGGCTCCATGTAGTCCCAAAGGAATGATCTAAAGAGGGCCACCTTGTGCAATAAATGTTGCAAGCTATATACACTATATACAAGCTATATAGAAGCTATATACACCTTTGGAATACCGACCTATTTGCCAGAAAGAATCTAAAACGACAAAGAATTGACTGAGAAGAAGCAATTTTTGTTGAACTGCTCATTAAGACTTAAATTAGTCCATAGCTTCATTAATAGTTGTAATTAAGCAAATCTGGGTAGAAGGTACACCTACGTTCATGCCAGAAAGAATCAAAATCGGTGAAGAATTGAGGGAGAAGAAGCGATTTGTGCGGAAACTGCTCGTTAGGGCTTAATTACGCCATACCGTCATTATTAATTGCAATTATGCAAATTTGGGTAGAAGCTATATGCACACCAGGCAGACCTACCTTCCTGCCAAAAAGAATAAAAATCAGTGAAGAATTGAGACAGAAGAAGCGATTTTCGTGACATGTGGACAACACCGGACGGATGCCGGACAACAGACAACACACGATGGCATAAGCTCATCAACTATCGGCCGGATGAGTAAATAATGACAATGCACTCTCCCAAGAGTAGTGTAAATTAGCGTATAAGGTTGCAGAAACAGGTACAGTACTCAAAGGGCACTCAGTAGAGTGCATACCTCTGCCAAGCCACATATTATCAACATTAAAATCAAATCACTTGAACCTAGGATAATACTAAAGCTGCGCCTCTGGCAGCAGGGAAGTGCTGTCTTACTCAAGCAGAAGACACTCTTGTAGTACAATGGTTGAGTAAGGCTTCTTGGTGCTTGGATGAACTGAGTTTTACAAAGTCAACGAGCAACAGAACCGTCCAGTTAGAGGACACTGCGGGGCAGCTTTGGAGTTTCCTGATCTTTTGTGCCATCAGAATACAACCTCTTAAGTCCAGACAGGCAATTCATTGAGGGCATGACAATAAATGGCCTGACTTACCGTGCAAGGTACGGCGGTGCAGTGTTGAACATTATATGTGAAAGATGCGGTTGTAATTTTATTTCGAACGTGGGGAAAGCAGCTCATAAGTGAGCAAACAAATGCTAAACACCTCCTAGTCATCACTGGACACGATGGATTACCATAATACTAAAGCTGCCAACCAAATTTCATCCAAATCCGTTCACTACTTTTTGAGTTATGTTGGAAACAGCTTAAAAAAAATCCTGGATCCACTTACATATCTGGTTTTGCATCAAAATCTAATCAATTGTTCTTTGGTCCATTTCCTCAAAATTTCATCAAAATCCGTTCACTACTTTTTGAGTTAAATTGGAAACAGACAAACAAACAAAGGTGAAAACATAACCTCCTCCAACAAAGTTAGCGGAGGTAATAACGTGCCTTCTCTTAATGTCTTCTTCTGGCATTCCAAATAAAGTAACACGAGTGGAAAAATTTCTCTCCCTTCTACCAGGCGCTCTCCTTTTTGTGCCTCATTCCTGAGGGACTTCTGCAAGCACAAAATTAGATTTTGAAGAGAAAATATTAATCTGAGCAAACAAAAATCTGTTCTGTGTGCACTCAACTCTGCCTGCATGTTCACTCAGTGCACCTCTCATGCAAAATTAAGACTTTGGCATTAAATAATGGTGCAATTAGCAGTAAATTGACTACCGCAAACCTTAATAAATCATGATCCATGAGTCATTTAAATACTCTCCTATCCCAAATTTAGCACTCTGAAAGAAGAATTCCTAGAAATACCAGTGCATCTCAAACAATTAGAATATCGTGAAAAAGTTCAATATTTTCAATCAGTAGTTTAAGAAAGTGAACATTTTTATATATTCTAGACTCATTATACATAAACTAAAATGCTTGAAGCATTTTTCTATTTTAACTTTAATAATGATGGCCTACAGCGCAAAAAACCTCTCTCAAAATATTAGAGCATTTCATTTTGAGTTTAAGTAAAACAGTATAAATACCGTGTATCTCTAGTTCAGTACGTGCAACCACAATCATAGGGAAGACTGCTGACTTGACAGTTGTCCGGAAGGCGATCATCAACTCCCTCCACAAGGAGGGTAAGCCACAGAAGGTCATTGCTGAAAATGCTGGCTGGAAAAGGTGCACAAGCAACAGGGATGACCGCAGCCTTGAGAGGATTGTCAAGGAAAGTCTATTCAAGAACTTGGGAGAGCTTTACAAGGAGTGGACTGAGGCTGGTGTCAGTGCATCAAGAGCCACCACACACAGACATCTTCAGGAAATGGGCTACAACTGTCGCATTCCTAATATCAAGCCACTCCTGAACCAGCGACAACACCAGAAGCGTCTTACCTGGGCTAAGGAGAGAAAGAACTGGACTGTTGCTTAGTGGTCCAAAGTCATTTTTCAGATGAAAGTAAATTTTGCATTTCATTTGGAAATCAAGGTCCTAGAGTCTGGAAGAAGAGTGAAGAAGCACAGAATACAAGGTGTTTGAAGTCCAGGGTGAAGCTTCTGCAGTTTGTGATGATTTGGGCTGCCATGTCATCTGCTGGTGTTGATCTGCTGTGTTTTATCAAGTCCAAAGTCAACGCAGCCGTCTACAGGAGATTTTAGAGCACTTAATGCTTCCATCTGCTGATAAGCTTTATGGAGATGCTGATTTCCTTTTCGAGCAGGACTTAGCACCTGCCCAGAGTGCCAAAACTACTACCAAATGGTTTGCTGACCATGATATTACTGCGCTTAATTGGCCAGCCAACTCACCTGACCTGAACTCCATAGAGAATCTATGGGGTATTGTCAAGAGGAAGAAACACCCGACCCAAAAATATAGATGAGCTGAAGGCCACTATCAAAGCAACCTGGGCTTCAGTAACACCTCAGCAGTGCCACAGGCTGATCGCCTCCATGCCACGCCACATTGATGCAGTAATTTATGCATCAGTAAAGGAGCCCCAACCAAGTATTTAGTGTAAAAATGAACACACTTCTCAAAAGTTGGACATTTCTGTAGTGTAAATTGGTTTTTTAATTGATCTTAGGAAATATTCTAATAATTTGAGATATTGGATTTCTGATTTTCATGAGCTATAAGCCATAATCATCAAAATGAAAACAAAAAGGCTTGAAAGATTTCACTTTACATGTAATGAATAAATAATATATGAAAGTTTCTCATCATCTCTAGCCACTTTATCCTGTTCTACAGGGTCGCAGGCAAGCTGGAGCCTATCCCAGCTGACTACAGGCGAAAGGCGGGGTACACCCTGGACAAGTCGCCAAGTCATCACAGGGCTGACACATAGACACAGACAACCATTCACACTCACATTCACGCCTACAGTCAATTTAGAGTCACCAGTTAACCTAACCTGCATGTCTTTGGACTGTGGGGGAAACCGGAGCACGCGGAGGAAACCCACGCGGACAACATACAAACTCCACACAGAAAGGCCCTCGTTGGCCACTGGGCTCGAACCCAGGACCTTCTTGCTGTGAGGCGACAGTGCTAACCACTACACCACCATGCCACCCGCGCCTTCAGAACTTAAAAAACTATTAATAATCAGTCAGGGAGCGCTAGTAAGCAATTAAAAACAACAGCGAAACAAACAAACAAAAAACCTAGCATGTGCAGTAGAATTATTTTTAGAGGACAAACGATGCTTTCAAGAAACTTCAGCGCATGAAAAACCAGTAAGAATGATAAATAAGAAAAGACTTGATGAAGGACATGATCTCAATTGCACTGCAAGAAAAATGGGATAATAAGCAGCCATGGATTTATTTAGCAACAGGATGAAAGACATTTGGGACAGACTGTACCCAAAGAGTACATTTTATTTGGACAGGACACTTTATTATAGATGCTCGAATCGACTGCAGTGATTTCATATGTCAAAGAAAATTTTCTGACAATAGACAGTTTCATTAGGTTTTTTTTTAAATGATTGGCTCAAGGATATCTGACATAATTCTATTTGCAATGTCAGTTCTTAGGTCTTTATTGAAGCCTTTGGATGAATTCATGTGAGTTGCCCTCTCCTTGCCTTCTCCATTGTAAAGCTGAGTTGAAGGAAAAGGGTGACAGAAATTCTGCACATAGCTTTCACACCTAGGTGAAAGTTAGTTTCTAGTGCACTGGCATGCTTTTAAGAAGTGAACGAATACCCATACGGTTGGAGGAAAAACTGGCAAAACTCCACATGGACAGCAGATTGAACCTCAGATCCTGGAGCTGTGAGACACCAACCCTACCTGCTGCACCATTATGATGCCTGCAAGAGCTAAAACTATAACTAGTTTGTATTTAATAACACAAAAATTTGGTGCGTTAACAGTTTCAACAGTTCCTGGATTCCATCTTGGAATGGTGCATCCTTGTAGATTTGATTTCCATGCATGATAATCAGATCTGCACACATTTGAGTTCCTGACACAGTTATCATGTCCACGCACATGTGATTTCCTTATTCAATTCCTCATATTTGATTATTGTATAAGGAAATCAAATCAGTATGTCAGTTTCACCTACAATCTTCTTCTTTCGGCTGCTCCTGTTAGGGGTCGCCACATGGGATCTGTTCCACATATTTGCTTTGGCAGGGTTTTACACCGGATGCCCTTCCTGACGCAACCCTACCCAATCTATCCGGGCTTGGGTAGGGTACTAAGTATGCACTGGCTTGTGTAACCCCAGTGGTTGGGTATTTTTACTTAATCAGCGTGTCTTTGAACTGTGGGGGAAATCAGGGCACCCAGAGTCCCCTGTTGGCCGTGAGATTTGAACCCAAAACCTTCTTGCTGTGAGGCGACAGTGCTAACCACTACACCACCATACCACATCGTCAGATTCACATACAATATGCTGAACAAATCTACACCAAAACAGTTGTTAATAACTTAACATTCATTCAATCTCATCTCATCTCATTATCTGTAGCCACTTTATCCTGTTCTACAGGGTCGCAGGCAAGCTGGAGCCTATCCCAGCTGACTACGGGCGAAAGGCGGGGTACACCCTGGACAAGTCGCCAGGTCATCACAGGGCTGACACACAGACACAGACAACCATTCACACTCACATTCACACCTACGGTCAATTTAGAGCAGACCTGGGCATTTTACGGCCCGCGGGCCGCATCCGGCCCTTTGGTTCATTCTGACCGGCCCGCGTAAGGTTAATTAGAAATTACAAAATAAATGTATTTTCTAATTTTACCTCATGCATGGACTGAATGTGCATTGCTTTTATTTTGAAGTTGTGTTCAACAAAAACGCAATGCGCGCGACATGAACATGACATGAAATCCCACGAAACCTAATCCCGCGATAACTACTTCCGTAATTTGTCCAGACCAACCACAAACTTGTACGTCATCCTTCAAACGGTCCAGCCAATCACATAGTGTGACGTCACCAGCAGGCGCCGGAGCCCGAGCCAATCTCCGGCAAAAAACACCAAATGAAGTGATTAAACCATAGATTTACAAATCTATGGATTAAACTACAAATGTGGGCATCATTATTATAATATGATGCATCTTGCTTGATATTTGGAGTAGAAAGACAATACTGTGATGTCTTTATTGTGTTTTGGGGTGAATGTGACTGAAAAAAAAAATGGTACAAACGTTCACATTTTGTTAACCATTGTTTTGGGAAATTTGATTGAATAAATGACATATTTTGTAAGGCAACCTCGTTTTTTCCATACTCTTACCAGTCTTAGCAGCTTGTAAAGACAATGATATTTATTGCTTTATATAAAGAAATACAATTAATATTATGCAGAATTAGTTCAGTCTTTTGGTCCGGCCCTCCACAAAATTTTCTGTTTCTCATGTGGCCCCATGGAAAAAATAATTGTCCACCCCTGATTTAGAGTCACCAGTTAACCTAACCTGCATGTCTTTGGACTGTGGGGGAAACCGGAGCACCCGGAGGAAACCCACGCAGACAACATGCAAACTCCGCACAGAAAGGCCTTCGCCGGCCACGGGGCTCGAACCCGGACCTTCTTGCTGTGAGGCGACATTGCTAACCGCTACACTACCATGCCGCCCCATTCATTCAATCATTCTTCAGTAATCACGTTACGCTAGTCAGCTTTGTGGGAGCGTATTCCGGAAATACTGGGCGTGAAGTAGGAATATACCTTGAATATGATGCCAGTCCACTGTAGAAAACACAAGCACAGCACTCATTCACATCTAGGGGGAAAATAGAGTCACCAGTTCACCTACTATCATGGAAGGAAACCAGACAGCCTGAAGGGAATCCATGGGTGTAGAACATACGGTACTCAGTAAGACAGCAACCACCCCCCACCCAAAAAAAACACAACCTAGGGATGTTTGGGCTGACAACTGAGCTAATAACTCACAATGTTCTGTCTTTGGAAATCTGTTATCATGACTGGTGCTTTCGCATAATGAATGCTTTCTTCTTATTATTATTTTGCATAATGAATGATTAGTAATCTCTAAAACCCCATAAATGAACTTGCTTGAAATGCCTATATAAAGAATGAAGTACAGTTAGGATCATCTGTGTGGCAATTTTAGCTACAAAACTCCAGCAGACACCCTGAAGTGTGATGAAAGAACAGTGAGGGAGATCATCACTGTGAATATGTGGGACTCCCTGCCATTCCGTGATCTGTCAGCTGGTTGAATGTGTAGTTGCCAATGAGTGTAGATCTGCCAGGATCATGTTCACGTACAATGGGAAGTGTGCTGCCTCCGGAGAGGCCCGCATGCCTTCCCCCAGGAACACCAAGCTACTTTATGAGAGTTAAAGCCCTTACAGAACATGTGCTCTCTGCCAGCAACCTCTGGGGTCTGCATTCTTACAGGAGCTAAGTGAGGGCTTGCTCATTGTGGAGCAGGTTTGCTTATCCCCCATTCAGCGATGGAGGTGTGGAGAGAAAGCAGAGCTCTCTTGCTGGATCAGTGCTACATTATTTGCAGTTGTTTTGTGAGTGCAGGCCTGGCTGTGAAATGCCAGGAGTGAAAAACAACAGACACTGGGGACAGAGTGCACCATTTTATTTAGACAGGACAGTTTATTTGAGATGCTGGATAACCGTGGAGGACATGGTGGAACAAAAACAAAGTTCAGCTCAGAAAACAATATTAAGGAAATTAATTATAAGGATATTAAAAATTAAAGAACAACTTGAGAGACAAATGTATAAATCAGGATTTGGTAATAGTGTTTACATACAGGGCGGCACGGTGGTGTAGTGGTTAGCATTGTCGCCTCACAGCAAGAAGGCCCTGGGTTCGAGCCCCGTGGCCGGCGAGGGCCTTTCTGTGTGGAGTTTGCATGGTGTCTGCGTGGGTTTCCTCCGGGTGCTCCGGTTTCCCCCACAGTCCAAAGACATGCAGGTTAGGTTAACTGGTGACTCTAAATTGACCGTAGGTGTGAATGTGAGTGTGAATGGTTGTCTGTATCCCTGTAGAACAGGATAAGTGGCAACAGACGATGGATGGATGGATGGATGTTTACATACATTTAATTGATGAAGAAAGAGCTAGAATCAACTTCAGTCAGATTTTTGTACAAGATTATGTATCGACCTTCATGAACTCATTAAAGGAGAAAAACATGTTCAGGGTTCTCCAGAAAATCTCAAGTCACCGGCTAAAAAAAAAAAGTAATAGGCGGCTAATGCGGGGGGGGTCGGGTCTGAGGGCATGCCCCCCCCGAAAATTATGAGATTTACATACCTGCTTTTGGCTTCTGGATCATTCTCAGCTAATAAATTACTAACCATTTCCCTGTAAAATACTTGAAAATATGTATGAAATTTTCCTCCAGTGGCGGCACGGTGGTGTAGTGGTTAGCGCTGTCGCCTCACAGCAAGAAGGTCTGGGTTCGAGCCCCGTGGCTGGTGAGGGGCTTTCTGTGTGGAGTTTGCATGTTCTCCCCGTGTCCGCGTGGGTTTCCTCCGGGTGCTCCGGTTTCCCCCACAGTCCAAAGACATGCAGGTTAGGTTAACTGGTGACTCTAAATTGACCGTAGGTGTGAATGTGAGTGGTTGTCTGTGTCTATGTGTCAGCCCTGTGATGACCTGGCGACTTGTCCAGGGTGTACCCCGCCTTTCGCCCGTAGTCAGCTGGGATAGGCTCCAGCTTGCCTGCGACCCTGTCAAAAAAAGTCAAAGTCCTTCCCACGCCTTACAGTACCTGGTATTCCTGGGCAGTCTCCCACTCAAGTACTAACCAGGCCCAACTCTGATGGTGGCGCATCGGGTGGCGCCGATCTCTGTTTCCGTAGCCCTCGGCCTCTCGCCTATTACATAGCTAGGGTTACAGTGGGGGGCTAATCCTCTGGTAACCACGAGAGTTTAACTCCCCATGCACATCTGTATTGCAGCGTGCCTTGCCAGATGGTAGTAGGTACCATTTTTTATGATGGTCTTTGGTATGACCCGACCGTGAATAGAACTCACGATCTCCCAATCAAGAGGCGGACACGCTACCACTAGGCCACTAGTCGGTCTGCAACCCTGTAGAACAGGATAAAGCGGCTACAGGTAATGAGATGAGATGAGATGAGATGAGGTTTCCCTCCAGATGTATATGTGCTTGGCTTTCTCAGTTACCCTCTGTAGTACGCTGCCTGGCTCTGTAACATAACTACATATGCTATGATGTGGTCACGTGGTCCGGCTCAGCCAATCAGAGCATGAGAATCGATCAACAAATATGGTGTTGCTTCCGGTCATGACCCGAATCGAAGACAATTTCATGGTGAAATAATTGGATTTGCAGCAAATTATGGGCAGCGGAGACGGTATAAATCGCTTGAACATTGAAAGGTAAGGGTTTTTTTTTTCCTTTCTGGGATCGAGTAGCCGGTGCACCAAAAAGCCGCTCATCACCGGCACTTGTAGACATCTCTGCATGTTGTACAACATAAACGTCCAGCATGGATTTGCTTTATGGGCAAATATGTATTTCTGAGCTTTGAGGGTACAGATTTGACTCTGTGGTTTCAGGTTTCAGCTCTCCTCTATCCAGTTATGGATATTTAATTGAGCATCAGATTTATTAGGCATACAAGAAGTTACTGGAACAAGTGCATTAATTACGTCTACCAACTTAGTTAAAGAAGGTTATGTTTTCATCTCTGTTTGCCTGTTCCCAATGTAACTTAAAAAGCCGTGAACAGATTTTGATAAAATTGAGGAAAGGTGAGCCACGGGCCAAGGAATAATGGATTAGATTTTGATGCAAATCCAAATATGTGGCTTGGCGGAGGTATACACTCTACCAAGTGCCTTTCTAGTATAAAGCTGTTATTTGCCTCAGAGCCAGGACTACTTTCAGAGTTGTGGTATAAAATGAGATAATGATGAACTGTGTAACAGAAATCTTACAGCTGACTTCTCGCTGACAGAATTCTAGCACAATTCTAGCTACTTGTACAGTGGTGCTTGAAAGTTTGTGAACCGTTTAGAATTTTCTATATTTCTGCATAAATATGACCTAAAACATCATCAGATTTTCACACAAGTCCTAAAAGTAGATAAAGAGAACCCAGTTAAACAAATGAGACAAAAATATTATACTTGGTCATTTATTTATTGAGGAAAATGATCCAATATTACATATCTGTGAGTGGCAAAAGTATGTGAGCCTTTGCTTTCAGTATCTGGTGTGACCCCCTTGTGCAGCAATAACTGCAAGTAAACATTTGCGGTAACTGTTGATCAGTCCTGCACACCGGCTTGGAGGAACTTTAGCCCATTCCTCCATACAGAACAGCTTCAACTCTGGGATGTTGGTGGGTTTCCTCACATGAACTGCTCACTTCAGGTCCTTCCACAACATTTCGATTGGATTAAGGTCAGGACTTTGACTTGGCCATTACAAAACATTTAACTTTATTCTTCTTTAACCATTCTTTGACAGAATGACTTGTGTGCTTCGGGTCGTTGTCTTGCTGCATGACCCACCTTCTCTTGAGATTCAGTTCATGGACAGATGTCCTGACATTTTCCTTTAGAATTCACTGGTATAATTCAGAATTCATTGTTCCATCAATGATGGTAAGCCGTCCTGGCCCAGATGCAACAAAACAGGCCCAAACCATGATACTACCACCACCATGTTTCACAGCTGGGATAAGGTTCTTATGCTGGAATGCAGTGTTTTCCTTTCTCCAAACATAACGCTTCTCATTTAAACCAAAAAGTTCTATTTTGGTCTCATTCGTCCACAAAACATTTTTCCATTAGCCTTCTGGCTTGTCCTCATGATCTTTAGCAAACTGCAGACGAGCAGCAATGTTCTTTTTGGAGAGCAGTGGCTTTCTCCTTGCAACCCTGCCATGCACACCATTGTTGTTCAGTGTTCTCCTGATGGTGGACTCATGAACATTAACATTAGCCAATGTGAGAGAGGCCTTCAGTTGCTTAGAAGTTACTCTGGGGTCCTTTGTGACCTTGCCGACTATTACACGCCTTGCTCTTGGAGTGATCTTTGTTGGTCGACCACTCCTGGGGAGGGTAACAATGGTCTTGAATTTCCTCCATTTGTACACAATCTGTCTGACTGTGGATTGGTGGAGTCCAAATTCTTTAGAGATGGTTTTGTAACCTTTTCCAGCCTGATGAGCATCAACAACGCTTTTTCTGAGGTCCTCAGAAATCTCCTCTCTTCGTGCCATGATACACTTCCACAAACATGTGTTGTGAAGATCAGACTTTGATAGATCCCTGTTCTTTAAATAAAACAGGGTGCCCACTCACACCTGATTGTCATCCCATTGATTGCAAACACCTGACTCTAATTTCACCTTCAAATTAACTGCTAATCCAAGAGGTTCACATACTTTTGCCACTCACAGATATGTAATATTGGATCATTTTCCTCAATAAATAAATGACCAAGTATAATATTTTTGTCTCATTTGTTTAACTGGGTTCTCTTTATCTACTTTTAGGACTTGTGTGAAAATCTGATGATGTTTTAGGCCATATTTATGCAGAAATATAGAAAATTCTAAAGGGTTCACAAACTTTCAAGCACCACTGTATAGTTTTTATTAAAATATGTTTCATGAGCAGTCTTGTTAAGTCTTTAGGGATGACGTTCTTGAAGGTGTTTGTTTTTTTTCCACAGGACTGGATAAACCCTTAGAACCATCCAAATTTACATCCCGTTTTTCTCAGTTAAATTGCTCACGAAGTGTTTATACTAGCAAGGAGCAGCCCATATCACATGAAAGGGCCCAACTTGCTCTTCCCAACAATGCTAGTTGCTCATCTATGAATTTTCATCAAATTTAATCATAGTTACAATCTGCATACAGCTCTGCGTCCATCTCCACCCCCAATACTCTTGTTTGAATTACTCATGAACTCGTCACTGCATAGATATGACACACAAATCACAAGAAAGAGTGGAACCAGAGCTTTGTAATGATTCTCGTCGCATTTATATGGTATTTGTACATACTGACGTAACCACATTATAAATATCTAACTTCATCTCATCTCATTATCTCTAGCCGCTTTATCCTTCTACAGGGTCGCAGGCAAGCTGGAGTCTCTCCCAGCTGACTACGGGCGAAAGGCGGGGTACACCCTGGACAAGTCGCCAGGTCATCACAGGGCTGACACATAGACACAGACAACCATTCACACTCACATTCACACCTATGGTCAATTTAGAGTCACCAGTTAACCTAACCTGCATGTCTTTGGACTGTGGGGGAAACCGGAGCACCCGGAGGAAACCCACGCGGACACGGGGAGAACATGCAAACTCCACACAGAAAGGCCCTCGCCGGCCACGGGGCTCGAACCCAGGACCTTCTTGCTGTGAGGCGACAGCGCTAACCACTACACCACCGTGCCGCCCCCAAATATCTAACTTATTAAAAGTAATATCTTTACTCATTTCTTCCCCCGTTTTCACCCCTGCTTCACGGATGAATAAGTAATGAAGTACCTATTGCTTCACAACATCCCGCATATCAAAATAAATAATTAACCAATCATAATAAATAAAGCAGTACCCTTTCTGCGGGTACTAGGTGTTTCTCTGAGCGACATAAGTAATTGTCAAGTAATTCAGCTTTGAAATCACAGCAAATAAAACAATGACATTTATTTACGGTACGTTAGGCACTAAGCAAATATTTTTGCAAATTGCAAAAGACATAGAGTTGACCACAATCTTGGTTCTGATATTGCCAGATTCCAGATAATCTCCACGACACAATTATGAAAAGGTATCTCGACTGCCAGCGTTGTATGGTGAGATGCATGTAAAAACATAATTTCATTAGACACAATCTTTATTTTTCACTTGATATAATGGGTAATGGGCGGCACGGTGGTGTAGTGGTTAGTGCTGTCGCCTCACAGCAAGAAGGTCCGGGTTCGAGCCCCGTGGCCGGCGAGGGCCTTTCTGTGTGGAGTTTGCATGTTCTCCCTGTGTCCGCATGGGTTTCCTCTGGGTGCTCCGGTTTCCCCCACAGTCCAAAGACATGCAGGTTAGGTTAACTGGTGACTCTAAATTGACCATAGGTGTGAATGTGAGTGTGAATGGTTGTCTGTGTCTATGGCCAAGTTTACATTAGACCGTATCTGTCTCGTTTTCTTCGCGGATGCACTGTCCGTTTACATTAAACCGCCTGGAAATGCCGGGAAACGGGAATCCGACAGGGTCCACGTATTCAATCCAGATCGTGTCTGGTCCGGTGCTGTGTAAACATTGAGAATACGCGGATACGCTGTGCTGAGCTCTAGCTGGCGTCGTCATTGGACAACGTCACTGTGACATCCACCTTCCTGATTCGCTGGCGTTGGTCATGTGACGCGACTGCTGAAAAACGGCGCGGACTTCCGCCTTGTATCACCTTTCATTAAAGAGTATAAAAGTATGAAAATACTGCAAATACTGATGCAAATACTGCCCATTGTGTAGTTATGATTGTCTTTAGGCTTGCCATCCTTCCACTTGCAAGTGGTAAGTGACGCGCATGCCCGATATGCACTAGGATCACACACACAGCGGCTCAGTCCCGAATCACTGCTCGTGAACTTCACTCGCGCGCTCTGTGAGCTGCGCAGGGCCGGAGTGCGCACCCTCCAGAGGGCACTCGCTGTTCAGGGCAGAGTGATTTGGAGCGCAGGATGCCTGCGGAGCCGAGCGTATCCGTGTATTGGCGTTGCTGTGTGCACACTAATCGTTTTAAAAACGTTAATCTGATGATCCGCTGATACGGTCTAATGTAAACCCCACCTATGTGTCAGCCCTGTGATGACCTGGCGACTTGTCCAGGGTGTACCCCGCCTCTCGCCCGTAGTCAGCTGGGATAGGCTCCAACTTGCCTGCGACCCTGTAGAACAGGATAAAGCGGCTAGAGATAATGAGATGAGATAATGGGTAATATACACTGTCAGAAACAGGGGTACAGTAGGAGACCATTTCTATCCCCCAAGGTACAATCTACACTAATGTACCCCCTAGGGCTCATTATTGGACTTTAAGGTAACTATGTGCTTTCTGGGGTCAAAAAGATACATATATATGTTCCTAATCAGTATATAAAGGGTACAAATAAGTGCCTTACAGGGTACTGCCCCAGTGACAAGCCGTTGTACCCCTAAAGGTACAATAATGTACTTTGTTTTCTGAGAGTGTACAATGTGCAAGTAGTATCATATCAAATGATGGAAGATCTGGATAGCCTAGAATGTTTTTTTTTTTGGGGTGGGGACAACAAACAAACAAGCAAACAAGAAAAGCTGTGAAAATCACAAAGAAACCGAAGTTATGGCTGATTAGGTGTTTTTACAAGATTTGACCTTTGACCTTGACCCACCAAAAACTAATGATGTCTTTGTGTGTCCCTAGTGAGTTGTCCTGTGCATTTTGGTGAAGATTGGTCAAGAAATAATGACGCTAGAGCACCAACAAACAAACAGACGGATCAACATACTTGCAAAAATCTACGATTTTCACAAGTAAAAAAGATACAGCTTGTATGGTTAGTCCTTATAATGACCAAGACAAAAGCTTAAAAGTAAAGGTAGCGAAATTACCCTGAAAATAGCCTCAGGTTAGGGTTAAAGGGCAATTTATGCTGACAACCCAGTCCTCGCAGACAGCGCCGCAGATGGCGTCTGCGTAGCCCCCCCACCTTCGCAGACGCTCTGCGCGCACCTCCCAAAAATTGTGACCACCGCAGAAGCCTCGCAGACAGCGTCGCAGACAAGAGGGCTCTGATTGGTCCACTCTACATCCGCTGTACACGCACTTCCGCTTCCCTACTTTCCCGGTTTGGTTTGTTTTCACGACCGGCATTTTTAAAAACACGAGCGAAGATGGAGCAGCACGAAGAGCGGTTGATCGAGGAAGTGAGGAAGTACGTACATCTATACGACTCCAGTTCTAGTCATTATAAGTAACCGGAGGATAAACACTCCACTAACCACACCCACCAACTACTCCTAGCGATTTCGCGACTTCGCGCCCCCTTGCGTTGTGGCGGTGAATAACATCGCGCACGCCTATTACTCCCCGCTCAACGATAAATGACAACTGTCTGCGAAAAGCTATCTGCGAAAGCCTTGTCGCAAGAGCATGCAGAGGCCCTAAGGCTGACACTTTACTATGTGGTTTGAGAGAGAGAGACTCAGATTTAATCAAAAATGCAAAAATGCTCGAAAATCACCATAACCGAGCTCGAAGTACGCAGCTCTGTTCCAAACGTAGTGATGAGAGAAAGCCTAATATGATGTTTGACTCACAGATACATAATGAAAAAGCCCAGGTTTCCCATTCTCACAGTGGTAATTGTATCTATTCCAGGTTCCACAAAGACTTTTTGATTGTAATTTCACAGTGGGTTTGAATACTGAGTTTGACTGTTTCCAATCAACACAATGGTGTAAAAATATCCAAAACCACTTAACAGACAGCACTGAAATTCTGTTTGCTATTTAGCAGAACATCACCTTCCTTCCTCAGTTATTATCCTCATCTCATTATCTGTGGCCGCTTTATCCTTCTACAGGGTCGCAGGCAAGCTGGAGCCTATCCCAGCTGACTACGGGCGAAAGGTGGGGTACACCCTGGACAAGTCGCCAGGTCATCACAGGGCTGACACATAGACACAGACAACCATTCACACTCACATTCACACCTACGCTCAATTTAGAGTCACCAGTTAACCTAACCTGCATGTCTTTGGACTGTGGGGGAAACCGGAGCACCCGGAGGAAACCCACGCGGACACGGGGAGAACATGCAAACTCCGCACAGAAAGGCCCTCACCGGCCACGGGGCTCGAACCCGGACCTTCTTGCTGTGAGGCGACAGCGCTAACCACTACACCACCGTGCCGCCCTAGTTATTATCCTACTTTCATAAAAAATATCAGACACTGTGCAATTGTCTACATTCTGTAGTGAGACTGATTTAATGCAAAAGACTATTCAGGGATAAAGACAGGTTTGCAGCCCAGCTACGGTATAGTCTCTGTATATGTAAGTACTAAAAACCAAACAAACAAACAAAAAAAAACACGATCAAGATACAGTGTACATAGAAAAATCATAATGGAGGATAGTGTTGTTGGTGAAGTGTCCAGGTTATAATAAGACAAGGGCAGGAGGAAAGTAGGTAAGAGCAGAAGGTCTTGTAGTAAAGATGTGTAGAAATGATTTCATTGGTGAAACTTTCAGAATCAATGTTCCTGCCAGATTTACAAGTGTTTCAGTAACATTGATTTATTTCTTCGTACTAATGTGCATGCATGAATAAATAAATACCAAATCGCCCATAAATTACCAAACGTATTCTTCTTCGTCCCATAGCCGGTAAGGGTCGTAGGGGCATCACTGATGACAGTCCATCATTGGCGTGTCCATGGCATTTAAACTTGGCAGAGCCCATCCCTCTCCAAGCTTGATCAATGGACAATTTAGAGTAGCCAGTTAGCCTAACCGCACGACTTTGGACTGTGGGGGAAACCAGAGCACCCGGAGGAAACCCACACAGACACGGGGAGAACATGCAAACTTCACTGGGCTCGAACCCAGAACCTTCTTGTTGTGAGGTGACAGTGCTAACCACTACATCACCATGCTGCCCCCAAATATAGTCATGACACAGCAAATTTACATTTAGCGAAGCCCACAAAATAGCAGAAATGTTACTAAACAGTGAAAGAGCAGCTGATAAGTGTAGTATGTTCTAAATCTAGTAATGCAGCTCGGCCACTGCAGAGCATCTGATCCGATACACATACAGGATCACCCATCCTCCTTTACTACGCTGCTTTATAGGGTGCAGTTTCTTTTTTGTCCTAAATGCATGGCAAGTCTTACTTGTCTTTCATTTATATCTTACTTGCCTTTAATTGTTTTGGATTGCTTTATATTGTTATTAATATGAAATGTCTAAGTTTACAAAATTTTCATGAAATTTTCAATAAATATATTTAAACCTGGGCGGCACGGTGGTGTAGTGGTTAGCGCTGTCGCCTCACAGCAAGAAGGTCCTGGGTTCGAGCCCCGTGGCCGGTGAGGGCCTTTCTGTGTGGAGTTTGCATGTTCTCCCCGTGTCTGCGTGGGTTTCCTCCGGGTGCTCCGGTTTCCCCCACAGTCCAAAGACATGCAGGTTAGGTTAACTGGTGACTCTAAATTGAGCGTAGGTGTGAATGTGAGTGTGAATGGTTGTCTGTGTCTATGTGTCAGCCCTGTGATGACCTGGCGACTTGTCCAGGGTGTACCCCGCCTTTCGCCCGTAGTCAGCTGGGATAGGCTCCAGCTTGCCTGCGACCCTGTAGAACAGGATAAAGCAGCTACAGATAATGAGAATGAGATATTTAAACCTGACAGTGTAAACCATCTAAAGTTACTCTCATGCCAATTATACTATTTGAATCTCAGTTTACATTATACACACATATACACAAACCCAGGCGCGTTTGTAGGATGTGAATGTTTTTTCCAAACTAATGTCACATTTCTTGTGTATGAGGTGCAATCAAAAAGTTCTGTGACTGTACTGTACCTGCTGCGGATGAACGGAGCGTGGTAAGGTTATGCACATGCGAACGAACGGAGTGAGCAGTTACTTTTGTTGAATCAGTACGCCATGTGACATTACGCTGTCAACATTGTCTGTGATGCATGCATTTTTATGACAATGCACAAGCATTTGTGATCGGCAACAGAAACCCTTGAAATGCTTCGGTAAGCCTACGGCAATGAAGAAATGAGCTGGGTGAGCTGTTCTGAGTGGCATTCACATTTCAAGAGGGCAGGACATCACTGGAAGACAATGTTCTGCCCCTCAACGCACGAATGCCACTCAAAACACCTTGCCAAGTTCATTGTTTCATTGCCGTAGCTTTTCTGAAGCATTTCCAGGGTATCTGTTGCTCTGAGTTTAAAGGAGAACTGAAGTCATTTTTAAACTTGCTTTATTTCTTAATTAACGTGTTATTCAATGATGTTTTCGTTTTAGTAACCTTATATCGTGACTTGTATTGGCAACTAACTGCAATTAAATATTATACTTATCGGCCTATTCGGTTTTTAGCCGTGTTGAATTTAGTTCGTTTGGTCCACGGCAGGCATCACTTATCCGCACGATCTTCACGAGACTTGTGCGAGACTTCGAAACGTGAAGTGTCAGCCAGGTGTCAGTGCCGCCATTTTGAAAACTGTTTTCCAAACGAAATATTGCACAAAAACGAGTTTAAATGACGATTACTGCCGACTTTTTCAAACTTTCCTGATTGCTATCAAAACAAACAAAACTTCCGGCTTGATTACATCAGCATTCGAAAGAGGGCGCGCACGTCTTTTGACAACGTTAGCAGATGTCGGTCACTTTGATTTCCGCTGTACGTTTTAGTTCCGTCCTACGATGTCTCGCACAGGTCTCAACGAATCTCGTTTACAGCCATCGCTTCGACATATGGACTGATATATTGCAGAGCGTATTTCAAAACACTCATAACTTGCTATAGCAGTGACAAAATAGCTATCAAAAATGCTTTCCGATATTTAATAAAATGAGATAAATAGAATTTTGATAATAAAAAATTTGCCTTCAGTTCTCCTTTAACACAGAATTTGATGTTTGCTCTCTGGCCCATAGTAAAATCGTAAATGCGCATGTGCATGTTGTCACAAAAACACTTGCAACACAGGTTCCGATGTTGACAGTGCGACTTCATACGGTATACTGACTCATGAGAGTTACTGCTCATTCCTGCTGCACACAGGACTTTGCCAAGCTCTGTTCGTTCGCAACAGCAACTGGTTGATTGCACCTCGTAAATGTTCCTGTAAACAGTTTAGCAATAAGTGTGTTCATATACAGCTTGGTAAATGAGGCAAAATGTGCACATAAATAAATATAACCACATGGGAGGTGTCGAATTTGTGGAAGCCCATTTTTAACATTTAAAGGCAAAATAAGACAACTTTTACTGAAGCTTTTTTAAGCCTCAATATCAATATAATACAACCCCCATTCCAAAAAGGTTGGGACGCTGTGGAAACTGTAAATAAAAACAGAATGCGATAATTTGCAAATCATGGAAACACCATATTTCATTGAAAATAGTACAAAGACAACATAAATGTTGAAACAGAAATTTTATTTTCTGTTGAAAAATGTATGCTCATTATGAATTTGATGTCAGCAACACATTTCAAAAAAGTTGGGACGGGGCAGGTTTACCACTGTGTTGCATCACCTCTACTTTTAACAACACTCTGAAAACGTTTGGGAACTGAGGAGATCAATTGCTGTAGTTTTGAAAGAGAAATGTTGTCCCATTCTTGCCTGAAATTCAGTTTCAGTTGCTCAACAGTTCAGGGTCTCCTTTGTCGTATTTTGCACTTCATAATGCACCAAATGTTTTAAATAGGAGACAGGTCTGGACTGCAGGCAGGCCAGTTTAGCACATGGACTCTTTTACTACAGAGCCATGCAGTTTTAATATGTGCAGAAAGCGATTTGGCATTGTCTTGCTGAAAGAAGGAAGGCCTTCCCTGAAAAAGATTTTGTCTGGATGGCAGCATATTGCTCTGAAACGTGTATATATCGTTCAGCATTAATGATGCCTTCCCAGATTTACAAGCTACCGAAGTCATGTGCACTAATGCATCCTCATACCATCACAGATGCTGGCTTTTGAACTGTGCACTGATAACAAGCCAGATGGTCCCTCTCCTCTTTAGCCTGGAGGACGTGGGGTCCAAGATTTCTCAAAATAATTTCTAATTTTGATTCGTCAGATCTTGGGACAATTTTCCACTTCACTTCAGTCCATCGTAAAAGAGCTTGGGTCCAGAGAAGGCGGCGGTGTTTCTGGATATTGTTTATATCTGGTTTTAACTTGCATTCGTGGATGCAGTAATGAACTGTTTTCATACATGATGGTTTTCTGAAGTATTCCTGAGCCCATACAGTGATTTCCACTACAGACACGTGTCTGCTTTTAATGCAGTGTCGCCTGAGGGCCTGAAGATCACAGGCATCCAGTGTCAGTTTTCAGCCTTGTCTCTTGCATACAGAGATTTCTCCAGATTCTCTGAACCGTTTTAATGATATTATGTACCATAGATGATGAGATCCCCAAATTCTTTGCCGTTTTACATTGAGGAATGTTATTCTTAAACTGCTGCACTGTTTGCCCACGCAGTCCTTCACAGAGTGGTGAACCCCTCCCCATCTTTACTTCTGAGAGACTCCGCCTCTCTGGGATGCTCTTTTTATACCCAATCATGTTACTGACCTGTTGACAATTAACCAAATTATAATTTTTTTAGCATTACACAACTTTTCCAGTCTTTTGATGCCCCATCCCAGCTTTTTTGAAATGTGTTCCTGACATCAAATTCAAAATCAGCATATATTTTTAAAAAAACAATAACATTTCTCCATTTCAACATTTGATATTCTGTGGTTGGTAGAAGAGAGCAACTGGACTTGCTTGAAAAGTCTTGAAGACGTTTCGCCTCTCGTCCGAAAGGCATCCTCAGTTCTGTCTGTCTAATAGGGAGTATCAAGTATTTATCCTCTCATGGATCATCATAGAATCCGAATCAGAATGCTGATGGCTGCATTGTAGGTGGCTGATAGATGTCATAAACACCCACCTCTGTTCAGTAATGGTCCTTCCAGGTTGACAAAAATGAACGATCCTCTCTGGCTAAGATGTCTGCCAGTTTTCTGGAAGTCCTCTCATACTCCCGCACTAGTCGAAGGGAACTCATCCCAAAGTGCGTAGAAACATATCTGTGAAGATACTCAGTCATCCAGGTACATAGTAATCTGTGGTTGGTAGAAGAGAGCAACTGGACTTGCTTGAAAGACAGACAGAACTGAAAGATAGACAGACAGAACTGAGGATGCCTTTCGGACGAGAGGCGAAACGTCTTCAAGACTTTTCAAGCAAGTCCAGTTGCTCTCTTCTACCAACCACAGATTACTATGTACCTGGATGACTCAGTATCTTCACAGATAACATTTGATATGTTGTCTTTGTACTATTTTCAATAAAATATAGGGTTTCCATGATTTGCAAATCTTCATATTATTTTTTTATTTACACAGCGTCCCGACTTTTTTGGAATTGGGGTTGTATGTTATATTCGATATTCAGGGCATTTTTTGTCCCTGGCTACATGCCACAGACCCCTGGGGGTACACAAACGCCATCTTGAGAAGTTCAGCTGAAGCTGAATAAAAAGCAGAAACACCCAAATATTAGCCCTGATGGTAAGAGAACTCAGAAACCCAGGGCTGATTAGCCAGTAGAGACTGTGTGACACTGAGTATAAGCTTTAGAAGCAGATCGATTTCTCACTGCAGCAACTTTTTCTCTGGTTATTACCAGATCTCATACTGTCTCTCGCTTTCATCTTTTTATTCATTTCCTCTCCTTTCCGGAGTCTTTTGATCCTTTCGATTTACGTGCCTTTTAAATCTGACTCATCCAATAAGTGAATATTGCAATGTTTAAGTTTCATTTTGCTGTTTTGAGGAGTTTAGTCGAAAATATTTTGCATAATGAGTGCAGAAACATTCAGTTTATAGCTTCTTTAATCTCTCTTGTTCTCTCTCGCACGGACCGCGCAGTATTAAAATCTACAAGCAAAGTGGAATGATGTAAGACGTTTTTATATTTCAAAGCTATTTTCCATAATCATCCATGAATATACTGTAGATCAGGGCTAGTGAATTAAAGTGGCAATGCTGCTGCAGCACCACCTTGCCTCTGCTGTATTCGGTCAGGTTGTATGATTAATTTGAAGGAAAAAAAGTTGTATTTCATTTGTTGCGTCTGCTCCTTTAAAGGGAAAGACTGTGTCTAGGGTGTTGTTGAGTCAGTGTGGAAATCGATGGCAGACAAAATGGAATATGAATGGTAAGCCAGGGGCCACTAAATACCAGGAAAATCCATCTTGTCTGCAACAGTATTGGCTGCAAAACCTGGTGTTAAAATAGATATCATCTGGCGCTGATAGGTCAAATAAAAGCGTTTTGGCCTGCAGGATTAAATCTGCCTAAAACTATATACAACAACAGATGAGCACATGTAAAAAGCATGTATTGCGTGATTGCTTTGTTATGAGCTGGCTGTTGACTCGATCGCTAGAATAACGGTGAATCAGCCAGGCGTGAACCTGCTGTTTTATGATTTCCTTGACGCAGGCTGCAGAGTTCAGACTGCATGTTTTAAAGTGTCACAGTGATTTATGCTGGCAAGTCGAATCTTCAGTCTGCAATCAATTTTAGAACAAGGGATGTGTCAGTCACAAAGCTATACGGTAGCTGACACTGGGCTTTCATATGACAAGAGAAATGCATTCAGACCTCTTCTAGAGGACCTACAATGTGTCTGACCATCTGTGATACCATACAGACAGATGGCCTTAAAATACAACGCATATGGAAGATTAACAGGTAAATATGAACATCTCTGTATCCCGGTCAATAGCACTGAGTGGAATTTTGAAATAAAGTGATTATGGATTGTCAACCATGAATTAACCAATATCACACAAGCAAGAGTGCTGCTGCACTGAATATCAGCATGGCTGTAATTCGCTAATCACAGCACGGTAGCGAGTGTGATGTTGCTTTTATACAACAGATCCATAAACAAGAAATTAATATCGAGTAACTGACTTTTCAGATGCAATGTGAACAAATATTTTGTTTCGTTCTGCTCCATGAAGAAAAACAGTTCACAAAGAATTCACAGCTGGATGGAGCATTGCTTGTTGCCAGGCAACACACAGACTGACTGCCAGCCCATAGTAAGTGTAGTAGTGGTTTCAGTGTAATGAACTACTGCTAGATTCGGAAAATTATGTCACAAACACAGACAAGTAGAGTGATACAAACAGTGAAATGTCCCAGTTTTGTTGGACTAAATTTCATCACTGTTGGAATGCTGCTTATCCAATCCAATTAGAACAAACTGTTGTTTAGTCGAGTATATTATACAAAAGTACGCCTGAATCGTCAAATATAATATAAGACTTTATTGTCATCATAGTTATACTATGAAACTTTGTTTAGTAGCACTCAGAAAAAAACACAGCAATAAAAAGAAAATAAATAAATAAGATCAAGTGTGTGTGAGTGCAGTGGAGGCAGACCCGTTGCAACAAGGTAGGCAGACTTGGCAATTGCCTAGGGCCCCAGCCCTCGAAGGGCCCCCGCTGCCGAACGACTGGTTATGTATTCAATAGCAATGACAACTTTTTGAGCGCGGCAGCGCAGCGCCTAATGACACTTGTTGAAATACCCTAGTTCCAAGGGGGGCCCCCTAATGCACAACAGCGCCTCCCTACATGCTTTGGCCGAAAAGTGCAATGACAGTCTGTTGTCAACCCCTCAATGCCCATCTCCGTCCAGTCAAGTGGTTGCAGAGCTCCGTGGCAAAACAAAAAACAAAATCAAATATGAAGCGAAATTACCCCTCAGGGAGCCAGAAGAGAAAGAAGAAAAGGGAAGAGGAAGACAGAAAAAAACAAGACACTGGTAAGTGAGAATGTACACACTAATACCAAGCGGGTCGACAAGCAAATTTGGTAGCTAGCTTACGTTAATGGTAGTTATCTTGTGGGCCAAGAGAGGCTCTCTGGACTGGCACCGATGTCAATTGAATGTGATGTCCGCAGGTCTTTGGACATGGAGGGTATTGTGGCTGCCTTTGCTGAAGCCAAAGCCTGCAAGCAGCAGTTTTAGCCATTTTGCCCATGATTCTAGTTGTGTATTCTTAAATTTTTATGTGTTTTTCTATACCTTTTGCACTTTTCTGTGTGTGCTGGTTCTTATTAAGATTCTTATTCATGTTTGTAATCATTTAATCACCATTTGAAGTTATTTCTACTTGTGTATATACTGTAAATATTTAGTGTTGTGTTATTTGCACATTTTATGTATCTTATTTTCATATTTGATTTTATATATATATATATATATATATATATATATATATATATATATATATGTGTGTGTGTGTGTGTGTGTGTGTGTATTTTGTCTATTCTTGTGTTTAATTGGGTTTGATAATTATTTATAATAATGTAAAGAGTTCATTTATTAAGTAAAAATCGTAAGAATGATTACAATATGTGTGATGTTCATTTATTAAGTCTTCAGTGGGTAGGCGGCCATAAGGCCTTTCGTCGAGGGGGGGGATAATTATGGGCCCCCAAATAGCTTGAAACGGGCCTGAGTGGAGGCAGGTATTGCACAATTATAATTGGTGTATTTACATGTATTTACATTGCTGTGTGTAAAGTGATCAAGTAAGTAAAATAAAGTGCATTGTAAGCAGATACTGCACAGATTGTAATAATTGTATTTACAGTCCTGAATGTAAAGTGATCAGTACATTAGCAGCAAATTGGGAGTGTATGTGCAGAGTGTGTGTGTTGTAATGGATGCTACAGCTGTAATTGTACTGGAAGACCAATAACATTGGTCAGGAGGAATTGCTAAACAAACATGCTTAAAGAAAAACTGAAGGCAATTTTTTTTATCATCAAAATTCTATTTCTCATTTTATTAAATATCGGAATGCATTTTCGATCGCCATTTTGTCACTGCGATAGCAAGTTATGAGTGTTTGAAATACGCTCTGTAATATATCAGTCCATATGTCGAAGCGATGGCCGTAAACGAGATTCGTTGAGACCTGTGCGAGACATCGTAGGACGGAAGTAAAACGTACAGCGGAAATCAAATTGACCGACATCTGCCAACGTTGTCAAAAGACGCGCGCGCCCTCTTTCGAATGCTGATGTAATCAAGCCGGAAGTTTTGTTTGTTTTTATAGCAATCAGGAAAGTTTTTAAAAAGTCGGCAGTAATCGTCATTTAAACTCGTTTTTGTGGAATATTTAGTTTGGAAAACAGTTTTCAAAATGGCGGCACTGACACCTGGCTGACACTTCACGTTTCAAAGTCTCGCACAAGTCTCGTGAAGATCGCGCGGATAAGCGACGCCTGCCGTGGACCAAACGAACTAAATTCAACACGGCTAAAAACCGAATAGGCCGATAAGTATAATATTTAACTGCAATTAGTTTCCAATACAAATCATGATATAAAGTTACTAAAACCAAAAACATAATTGAGAAAATAATTGACAAAATAATTGTCAATTAACGTAATTGACATGTTAATTAAGAAATAAAGCAAGTATAGGGGCGGCACGGTGGTGTAGTGGTTAGCACAGTAGCCTCCCAGCAAGAAGGTCCGGATTCGACCTGGTGACTTGTCCAGGGTGTACCCCGCCTTTCACCCGTAGTCAGCTGGGATAGGCTCCAGCTTGCCTGCGACCCTGTAGAACAGGATAAAGCGGCTACAGATAATGATATTATATTATATTATATACTGTTCTTATGTAACCATTGCACTAGTGTGTGTGTAATAGCAGAAGAGTAGCTTCGCTGGCAGACAGTGTCAGAATGTTATTTACACTATGTAAGCATGCAGTTTTGTACTCCACCTACACTTGTTTCTCTTTCGTATTGTTCTTCCATTCTCTTCAGGATACTTTTCTCCACCACCCCTATGTGTGGGTGTGTGTCCTCACTTTCTACATTACACCAGATCACACCAGTTCCCCACAATCTACCAAGGTGAAAGAGTAAGAAATGAATCAATACCTTCACCCCTAATCCACTGTTTCAGTTGTTTGGAGGAGAGGGAATAGCTTCTCACATAATATCCTGTTACATAATGCATCAATGGCAGTTTGTTTAGTTTCACTGTTTCTGTTGAAGCGCAGCGCTGGTCATCCTGAAGACACATCACTGAGTAATTGGGTTCAGAGTGAAGCCACTGCAAACTAAACCACTCCAATGTTCCATGCAATCACAGACCCAACACACATACACCCTGCATTTCGTGTTCTCTGTCTGTCTCACTGAATAATTCGACTGAACTCGCGTCTTTTTTTGTTCCTTTTCATGATGATTGCATTCATATTCATCAGATATCCCTGGCTTTCGAGAAGCAGAAGTTTCTAATCATTTTCTAATTCATTTGCAGTACAGAGGTGCTCATGCATTATTAGTGTTCCTGAATCCATTATGGTTTTGCTTAAAAAGCAAAAGAGATGCAGATATAGTGTAGCAAAAGCAAAGTGGACGATACTTTGGGGTTATTCGGTTTTATTCCATGTACTCTAGGTGGGCTGAAGAAAAAGAAATGTGACAGATGCCCGCAAAAAATTCTGTCAGCTGTTCATCTTGCTTTGGATTATTCTGTGTTAACTGATGAGCTGCAGGCTTCCTGCATGAGGCTTGTCAGTCTCTGAGTGTCTTTGTACCCAGAGTAAATTAGGCACTCATACATATTCCATAGTGCACCTAGGAAAGGTGTAGAATAATAGTGCTGTATGTCCACGTCTCATCTCATTATCTGTAGCCGCTTTATCCTGTTCTACAGGGTCGCAGGCAAGCTGGAGCCTATCCCAGCTGACTACGGGCGAAAGGCGGGGTACACCCTGGACAAGTCGCCAGGTCATCACAGGGCTGACACATAGACACAGACAACCATTCACACTCACATTCACACCTACGCTCAATTTAGAGTCACCAGTTAACCTAACCTGCATGTCTTTGGACTAGACCCCGAAGCCGTTTGTTTTCAGGATAATGGCTGGCTGATGAAATTATTGTCTGGCTAGCTGACTCAGCCAAAACCTTAATGGCTGCTGCAGCCACCAAAATGTTTATGGCTACAAATGGCTGATACTGGACGTCACTGTGTGGCATATATCCGGGCGAACGGATCAAACAAATGGGGGGAATAAATAGCAAATTACCACAGGTCCCCTGGTCTCTTACTTCATTGTAAATATAAATCTAGCAAGATTGTAGTTCAATGCTAATAATAAGCTAATCTGGATTGTTCGAGGAAGGCATCTAGCTATCTACTCTCACTAGCAATGACCAGTGAAGGACTGGCAGCTATCTTACTATGATGAAAGTAGAGTGGTGGAGTACTTTTTTTTTTTAATCAATCTCAAAGTATGTGAAACAAACAAACAAACAAAAAAAATACCTTTACACTTTCCCTCAGCAGCGGCAAAGAATGCAGCCATCTCGTCGATATCGGAGTCGATTGATGCTCTGGGTGGGTTCCTGGGTTCCCCAGTGTATCGTGGTAACGGTGTGAGGGGCAGGAAGCCAGACAGGTAGTCACAACGGCAAGCTTGTGGTGGCTCTCTGTGCTGTGATATCAGTTCTAAATCTCTACAGTGTATGCCTATACGTCTCTATTGTGTTACTACTAGTGTGTACAGTTGATCATGTTTGTGTCACTTTTCTTGTAGCTCATGATGTGGATAAACCCATTATTTGATGTACACAATTCTTAGTGGCTCAGCCAAATTTTATTAGATAGCGGCTCAAATTGGCTTACAAAATTATTGGCTGGCGGCGGCTCAAATTCTAAATGGCGGTTTTAGCGGCGCCTGGCGGCGGCTTCGGGGTCTACTTTGGACTGTGGGGGAAACCGGAGCACCCGGAGGAAACCCACGCGGACACGGGGAGAACATGCAAACTCCGCACAGAAAGGCCCTTGCCGGCCACGGGGCTCGAACCCAGGACCTTCTTGCTGTGAGGCGACAGCGCTAACCACTACACCACCGTGCTGCCCATATAATATAATATAATATAATACTAAACACTAGTTGCTGGTCCCGGCACCCCTCACACCACTCCAAACAGTTACACACACACACACACACACACACAAGTACAATGGTTACATAAGAACACTATATATTATTCTATCCACATTCACTGGATATGAGCAATCACGCACTCTGATTGGTTACTCTACTACACTGAAAAAAATTAAACATTGGCTCAAATTTAAAAAATTGAGGTAATCGATCACACCTAATATTGTAGTGTTATACAATATAAATAATTCATTTGATTTGACCTGAAATATTTAACTTCATGTAAACCAATTTCTGATGGTTGAACCAAAGCAATTATTTCAGATTTTCCTAAATTAAATAAATACATTGTTTTTTTAAAAGATTTTTTCACCTTTATTGGATAGAACAGTGTAGAGACAGGAAATGAGCTGGAGAGGCATTGGGAAATGACCTCAGGTCGGAATCGAACCCGGGTCCCTGGATTTATGGCATGGTGCCTTAGTCAACTGAGCCACGGTGCCCCAAATGCATTGGTTTTATTACTTAATGTAAATAATCTTTGTTAAACCTGAATATTTTAAATTCATTTAAACTACTTTTGAATATGGGAGCAAACTATTTTTTTTTTATTCACTGGAATGAAAACAAATACATTAAATGAACAACAGCTTTGTTTCACTTTTTTCAGTGTACTAGGCTATCAGCTCATATACCATGAGTAGAGAAAAACAAAATGGTGGCGCGTGTTGCTGAACCAACCAAGGACGAAATAAAAACTCTACTCGAAAACAAACCCCCCCAAAAATACAAAAAAGCAGCAAAATATGGAATAAAAGTATTTGATGGTAAGAACATAATTATTATCATCACATTTTTCACAGATTGCTCCTGTCATTTCATTGGTTTGTTTACATTCTTTGTCTTTAAGCATTAAAATTTGGTGAATTTTTTTTTAGACTGGTCCAAAAGCTCAAAGAATTTTGAAAATTACAGAACTGAAATGTCCAAGGAAGAATTAAATAAATGTCTAAAGCTATTCTATACCTCGGCACGACAGCAAGATGGCACTTTCTACAAACAACAACAACAACAACAACACTAAAGTCAATTTGTGCAGCCATCGCTAAGTTTTTAAGAAGTCTGCCTAAGCAGAAATTATTTTGTCTGACGTTTTGTATAAAGTTTTTATTTATTGAATTTGCAAAAAATAAAAATGCTGTGTTTCTCAAAATCCAATGAATGTGGATAGAATAAAACAGTTATTCCACTCAAGCTTGTCATACATGGCTTATAGCCAACAGCTCATGTCTCATCTCATCTCATTATCTCTAGCCGCTTTATCCTGTTCTACAGGGTCGCAGGCAAGCTGGAGCCTATCCCAGCTGACTACGGGCGAAAGGCGGGGTACACCCTGGACAAGTCGCCAGGTCATCACAGGGCTGACACATAGACACAGACAACCATTCACACTCACATTCACACCTACGGTCAATTTAGAGTCACCAGTTAACCTAACCTGCATGTCTTTGGACTGTGGGGGAAACCGGAGCACCCGGAGGAAACCCACGCGGACACGGGGAGAACATGCAAACTCCACACAGAAAGGCCCTCGCCGGCCACGGGGCTCGAACCCAGGACCTTCTTGCTGTGAGACGACAGCGCTAACCACTACACCACCGTGCCGCCCACAGCTCATGTACGATTTGATTTTGTGGAACAATTGTTAAATATAATATTTATACTAAACACTAGTGGCTGGTTCCAGCACCCCTCACACGACCCCGAACGACTCCACACACACACACACACACACAATTATTAATGCAACTAATTAATGCTATGCACACCTGAATCTAACCCTAACCTTACCTCATTAACCATAAAGCAGCTACATTTGGCTCTTTCAGTTTTAAAACATAAGTAAAAAGCATAAGAAAGTAAGCATTTAGTGTAAAAACAACTCACTGTGGGGCGGCACGGTGGTGTAGTGGTTAGCGCTGTCGCCTCACAGCAAGAAGGTCCGGGTTCGAGCCCCGTGGCCGGCGAGGGCCTTTCTGTGCGGAGTTTGCATGTTCTCTCCGTGTCCGCGTGGGTTTCCTCCGGGCGCTCCGGTTTCCCCCACAGTCCAAAGACATGCAGGTTAGGTTAACTGGTGACTCTAAATTGACCGTAGGTGTGAATGTGAGTGTGAATGGTTGTCTGTGTCTATGTGTCAGCCCTGTGATGACCTGGCGACTTGTCCAGGGTGTACCCCGCCTTTCGCCCGTAGTCAGCTGGGATAGGCTCCAGCTTGCCTGCGACCCTGTAGAAGGATAAAGCGGCTACAGATAATGAGATGAATTCACTGTGCTTTTCTTTTCTTACTCTAAATGTTGAAATATTCCAGTACTTTTTAATCTTTTTTTATAAAAATATGCGCCCCACACACACACAGTATTCTCTGCTGAAGAGGCTAAACAGCTTTGACATTTATGTTAATAAGGTAAACAGAGTGTCAGAGACGAATGCACAAACACAAAGAAATGACAATGAAATATTCTCAGACAAAATAATCTCCACTACAACGTACTGTAAAGACCATTCCTATCGTTAGCTATTTGATCATTTATAACATCAACATACTTACATTTGCCCTAACACATTAAACATTAGTATGAAAACCAGGGCTTTCCCACAGCCAACACAAGCCGCAGATTGTCAGCCATGAGGAGACAAACGAGAGAGAGAAAAACAGATTCAATTAGGATAAAGGACCAAATGGTTACTTTTACGATTAAAGATGACTTGAGGTGATCTCATTATCGTGCTTTATTATTAGTGCCAGGAAGCCAAAGACAGACTGAACCCAGGGTCCTCTGCTTCGACATGGACTCTATATTACCAGCAGCAACCTACACCTGCATTAAAGGAGCTGTTTGTCATTTTATATCCTTCTGCAATTGGAATCATGATGAAAACTTTGACAGCCTTTCACTTTCTCTCTAACCAATGCCTCATCAGCAGCATAACAAAACCATGACCTGGAACTGCATTATTTCTTATTCTGATCATTTCTGAATTTAAATAAATGTTCTTTTAGGAGCGTGTGTTTTAGGATGTACTGAGGGTGGGGATTGTTTTATTTCATGCTGTCAAAATGCATTTTTATGCTGATGAACATGCGTCTCAATCCAGCACTAGTGACAGAACACCAAAAATCAGGCCTCTTAAAGGGGAAGAAAGGGCAATATATACGGTTGCTGATGTGACAAAGTAACGTATTCTTAAGTATTCTATCAAATTTATGTACTAGAAAACAACGAGGGCGGCATGGTGGTGTAGTGGTTAGCGCTGTCGCCTCACAGCAAGAAGGTCCTGGGTTTGAGCCCCGGGGCCGGCGAGGGCCTTTCTGTGTGGAGTTTGCATGTTGTCCGCGTGGGTTTCCTCCAGGTGCTCCGGTTTCCCCCACAGTCCAAAGACATGCAGGTTAGGTTAACTGGTGACTCTAAATTGACCGTAGGTGTGAATGTGAGTGTGAATGGTTGTCTGTGTCTATGTGTCAGCCCTGTGATGACCTGGCGACTTGTCCAGGGTGTACCCCGCCTTTCGCCCGTAGTCAGCTGGGATAGGCTCCAGCTCGCCTGCGACCCTGTAGAAGGATAAAGCGGCTAGAGATAATGAGATGAGAAAACAACGAAATATCTTGGTAATTGTAAATATAATAGTCGGTACGCTAAACCGCACAAGAGTCGCCGTTTTTAAAAGACCGTGACGTCAGCCCTACCCACTGCACTAGGAGAGAAGCGTGTAATTATGGCGTCGGGCGCATCAACTGAAAGCGACAGCTCTGTCGAATCGTACGAAGAGATCCCGCAAGACACACTGCAAGCAGGCTATGGCTTAGAAGGGTACCAGTTTGAACCTAGGAGAGGTACTCTCGACTCCGGTGATGACGAAAGAAGAGAAGAAAGCTCGAACTCGCTTGGTGTTTTTCAGCGGAAACGAGTGAAAAGACACGTCTGGAGGATCGTTATGCTTTCCATCGGTCCTGTTATTACACCCGAAAGCAACACACTGTGGCATTGTGTAGCCGATCACTTACAATCCATCCTACTTTCCGATTCACACGTGCTAGTCCCAACCTCAGTGAGCCAACACAACTGGGCACATACATACGTCATGAGTGTTACGCAGAGAAAATGAACGTGCATTCTGATTGGATAAAATTAATATCATTACGGGCTGTTCAAACTGCGGAAATAGTTTGCTCGAGCTACTTTCAAAACACTATAACTTTCCGACCTTAGAACAAAAAACTTTTGTAAGTCTTGAATAAGGTTCATCAATGTGTGTTTTATTGTTATATTTACTCTATATATTGCCCTCTGTTCCCCTTTAAATATATAGTTTTAGAGATCAGGTCGTGGTGACAGGCTTATCAGTAGACTATAAATGAGAGACTGGAGAAAGCAGTGGTAATTTTTGAATCTTGTTACTGCTAGTGGTTAGCACTGTCGCCTCACAGCAAGAAGGTTCTGGGTTCGAGTCCAGTGGCCGACGAGGGCCTTTCTGTGTGGAGTTTGCATGTTCTCCCCGTGTCCGCGTGGGTTTCCTCCAGGTGCTCCGGTTTCCCCCACAGTCCAAAGACATGCAGGTTAGGTTAACTGGTGACTCTAAATTGACCGTAGGTGTGAATGCGAGTGTGAATGGTTGTCTGTGTCTATGTGTCAGCCCTGTGATGACCTGATGACTTGTACCCTGTCTCTCACCCATAGTCAGCTGGGATAGGCTCCAGCTTGCCAGCGACCCTGCACAGGATAAGCGGTTATGGATAATGGATGAATGGATGTTACTGCTAGCAGGGGCGCTGCCAGAAATTTTGGGCCCCATGAAAGATTAGAATTTTGGGCCCCCCAACTTTGCTCACCCTCATCACAATTGCACTATTGTCATTATTTGACTTTTGATAGCCCATGGACCTTGAGTTTGTGACTTTGTTATTACATTTTATGTATTAACCTACCAGGGACTAGATGAAAACTGGTCAGTGACTAATTCTGGTGCATTTACAATCACAAATGAAAATTCAATCAAACACTTGACTGGTGTCCGTTATTAGCAACACTTTAATCTAGCAAACTGTATATGGCGCTCGCTCATTAAAAACTTCAATCCTAAAGCATTTATGGGTTGTATTGCTGCTTACCTCCTTCTCCAAAGGGGGGTTCAGTGGTTTGGTAGGGCGGAGGTCCCCCTGAGGCTGAATCTGTGCATATTTAGGGCACTCCATTAGTTATGAAACTGGTTATTAGCACCAGCATAATGTAATATCTCATCTTGTTTATCACACAAGTCAGTTCAGTTATTAAAATGGAAAAAATGTCACTGTACAAACTGTAAAACTGTTCTCTTGATAGGCTAATCCAACCACGTTCATACTGTTCATTTACCATTTGCTAATATTTTGAACACACGTGAGCGATAGCTACCTTTCTTTGGGAAAAACTGAGTGACCAGTTGCCTGCCTCTCCGGTCCCTCTCAGCTTTCAGCTGCCTTTCTTTACATTTTTGACAGCCACTCTTCATATTTAGCGATCATAGACTGTACGCACTCCACTGCTGGCTGGCTGCTGCTGCACCGCGACACCGCAGCAAGTAGCGTTGCACTGATCAGCACACAGATTTAACGCATCGCGCTTCTATCAGAACTGGACCGTACCATTTCGCAAAAGGGGGAGGGTTAAATGACAATATGTTGAAGAACTCAAGAAATAGACAACCTTGTTCAATTAGCTCATTTTACCAGATGGAATATTGAATTGTTGTTATTTCAAAAGTCTTATTAAAATAATTAAAAGCATATTATCAGCCCCTTAAAGGGCCCCATGGCAGTGCTGGGCCCCTAGGATTGTTCTAACCATTCCCCCCCTGGCGGCGCCCATGACTGCTAGTGAATAATAGGTTCTTTCAGACCAAACAGTTCTAGGGACTTATTGAAAGGAACTACTCACTGGGGAGCTCCCTAAAGAACTATCTACCTTCAAGGTTTTTGTCTGTTTGTATTTGCACCACTGGTGGGAATGCTGAAGTGATGTAAGTGTGATGTTAGCGAAGATTTTTATATTGTGCTTAGACATTTCAAAATCACACGGTGTTTCCTTTGTTTACTAAAGGATCAATAAAACCTGGATTTCACCGTTGGTCCAATTGTCCTTTTTTCATTTTTAATGCTAATGTTTAGAGCTGTAGTTTACATGGCTAACGTTTTACATGGATTTTTAAAAACAGTGGTTGCTGGTGCTGTATTGGCTCATGTTCGACCAATCAATTTACATTTACGTCTGGATCAATCACCGTACGCTTATGTCACTTGTGATTCGTCTTGTGCTGGGACAGTACCTACCCTGAAGATGAGCTAAAAAAGTCCCTCAAAATGGCATTCTAAGAACTGTATTCGTTCTTAGTTCCTGCACTGCGGATACACAAAAAGAGGGAAGTTCCTCCAACAGTTCTACGAACTATGAAAAAGTTCCTCTGGTCAAAAAGTACCTGCTGTTTCTGACCTGTGTCACGTCACATACCCACTTTTTCAAACATTTCCTTCAGGGGTGAGATACTGGACCATGTAAATTAAAACCTCAAGGCACAGAGACACTTTCTTCCCCTGAGCTAAAGCCCTACTCAATAACTAACTAGAAAACCCCCATTAACGCAAACCAGTGAATGCACTGATGAAATACTACACTGTATCCTCACAGCTTGTCTAAATTATATCACACTATATGATACAGCACTCATAATTCTGCATATATATATATATATATATATATATATATATATATATAGGGTGCGATTTGTCAAAAAACAGAAGGGGGGGATGTTTTTTTTTTAATCATAAAACGTCACAAAATTAAGGTAACAATAGGCTAACAGCTCAATAACATCCGAGGATATCAAATGAATAACACTAAATGAAAACGAACACTAAACCAGAGATAGTAAATTCATCTTCCTATCTCTCTGACTAAATACACGAACACTAACACAACAAAGTTCGCATTGCTTGTCGCGTTGCTGTGATGTTTCTCTCCCTCCGGATTAAATGGACAGTGACTCGAAAATCATTAAAATACATGAATACTAAATGAACAGTTTGCTCTGATGGCGCAGTTCACATTGTGCGCAGCTTTCCGATTTAAACTGTTTTTTTCTCATCCCTATACTTCCTGTTTCATGGACTGTAACAGATTTGCTTATTTAGTAATTTTAATACAGAATTTACTTTGAAATTATAATCAGACACTCCAACGTCCCCCCTAAAAAAAAAAAAAATCGGCCATGAAAAAGGCGGCATCCGCCAAAAGGCGCGCTGTTTGCATCCCTGCATAGAACGCAAAGATATTGTTATTATCTACAATGTATCTATTTGCTGGGGATGTTCGTGAACATCAAAGCTGCCACTTCGGGTCATTTTGAAAGTGAGTGCAATGTAGACCATAGAAAACTGTGTCACAACATGCCTGTCATGTCAACTTTTTTTTTGGTTTGTTTGTTTTATTGACGGGGTTGTCCCCGAGGATTTTTTTTCAGCAGAGATAAAAACCAGAGGGGGGGATGATCCCCACCATCCCCCCCAGCAAATCGCACCCAGTATATATATATCTCATCTCATTATCTGTAGCCGCTTTATCCTGTTCTACAGGGTTGCAGGCAAGCTGGAGCCTATCCCAACTGACTACGGGCGAAAGGCGGGGTACACCCTGGACAAGTTGCCAGGTCATCACAGGGCTGACACATAGACACAGACAACCATTCACACTCACATTCACACCTACGGTCAATTTAGAGTCACCAGTTAACCTAACCTGCATGTCTTTGGACTGTGGGGGAAACCGGAGCACCCGGAGGAAACCCACGCGGACACGGGGAGAACATGCAAACTCCGCACAGAAAGGCCCTCGCCGGCCCCGGGGCTCGAACCCGGACCTTCTTGCTGTGAGGTGACAGCGCTAACCACTACACCACCGTGCCGCCCCATATATATATATATATATATATATATATATATATATATATATATATATATATATATATATATACACACACACTTTAAGTCAGAACTGTTTATTCTGTATGCAGCGCTTTATTACTTTATCGCTTTATCTGTACATATTGCTTTATCTTTATTTATCCTCATATACAGTATACAGTATATACATTCATGCAAATGCATAACATCATGCAGATACAAGTCAAGAGTTTCCGTTAATTTTCACATCACACATTAAAATGAGGAAAAACATGATCTCGGTTACTTTGACAGTGGCATGGTTGCTGGTACCAAATGGGCAAGTTTGAGTAGTTCAGGAACTGCTGATCTCCTGGGACATTTACACACAACAAACTTAAGAGATTATGCAAAATGGTGCAGAAAAAAAAAAACCCATCCGGTGAGCCCTTGTTTGTTGACTAGCGATGACAGAGGAGAATGATCAGACTGGTTCAAGCTGATAGGAAGTCCAGAGTAATCACTGTTTACAACCATGGTGAGCAGAAAAGCATCTCTGAATGTACAACCCCAAATCAGAAGAAGTTGGGATGGTAAGGAAAATGCAAATAAAAAAAAGAAAGAAGTGATTTCTAAATTTACTTTGGCTGGTATTTCATTGCAGACAGTATGATCCCAAGATATTTCATGTTTTGTCTGGTAGACTTCATTTCATTTGCTATTATACATCCATTCCTGTGTTTTACGGTAGGCCTGCAACACATTCCAAAACAAGTTAGGACGGGGCATATGTCTGTGAAGGTTCTCAGTCATCCAGGTCACTGTAAACCGCAGACACTAAAGAAGGCAACTGGACTTGCTTGGAATCCTTGAAGACGTTTCATCTCTCATCCGAAAGGCTTCTTCAGTTCTGTCTGACTAGTGGGGAGTTCCAGGTATTTATCCTCCAGTGGACCAAAAGCAACCCTACAGAACAACATAATGTACACAATTCAGTGCAGTGAGAAATGCACAGACATTGGGGAAACGAAACAACCACTTCACAAGCATATGGCTCAACACAGGAGAGCCAGTTCCTCAGGCCAGGACTCCGCAGTCTATCTTCATCTCAATAACAAAGGACGCTTATTTCAGGACTGCAGTGTACGCATTTTAGCCAGAGAAGACTGGTGGTTTGAAAGAGGAGGAAAAGAAGCCATCTTCGTCAACCTGGAATGACCATCACTGAACAGAGGAGGTGGTCTGAGACACCACTTATCAGCTACATTGCTGGGTTTCACGTGACGTCACAGCTGCCTCATTAGTTATTCAAAACTTTAGCTGGTGGTCGACCAAAGCTCAGTTGACAAAGCGTTTATACGGAGAAGGTGCATTGCTCGCATGAAAAATGCCTTACACTTGCGTTCTTTTAGGTTGTTCGAATCGATCAAACCATGAAACTGATAAAAGTTTCTTCAGGGTTCCCCGTGAACTAAAAAAAAAGGGTGAACGAACACAGGATTTCACAAAAAGACGTTGAGAAAGGTGGCTTTTGAACCTCTCACTGAAATCGATGGGAGCCGAGTCGAAGCATGCTCGAGTTTGCAGTGATCACTTGGTGAAAGGTTTGTATCTCCCTCTCAGCTATGCCCTTAGGGTTTTCCAAGTACTTTTTTTGCTATGTGTCGTTATTTTATGGCACTTTTTTTAGTCACGAAGCGCTAAAGTCGCCAGCTGTTTTTTTGTTTACTCCTCACTCCTCACAAAGTCCATATGCATGAAGGTCGCGACAAAATTCTTACCCAGCCGTACAGTTACAGTGCGCCGTGATCACTTCTCCGTCCTGTTTAACTAAGATCCAGGTCTTTAAAGGGGTTTCTGATGATCTTTGTGAAGGATTTACCTGAGAGATAAGAGCCAACACAAGTGAGAATCAAGCGAACTGTTGTTTGTTTACACTTCAACTTGCAGCACTTCGTTGTAAAGATGCGAACGAAAAGCTTAAAAAATATATACTTGCACGGGCAAAAACAATACAGGATTCATTCGGCAGTGACTTGATACCGAGGTCCTTTACCCAGCCATGTACAAAAAAAGTTGTAAGCCTCCATACTCTTCCACGCTTTCATCTGTTTTGCTGTGTAGAAGGACGTCTGCAACACCAGATAGTTCGAGATGTCGGGGAACTCGACTGAAGGGTAGTTTTCGAGATCGTATGACAAATCCTTCTTTCCCAGACTGTAGGGGTCGATTCCATTGCACATAGCAATCTCCTGAATATATCTAAAGCCAGCAGTGGCTTCTAGATTACAAGCATACTCTGATAAGTTATTGCTAGTTGTTTGCATTATGGCGGCGTTTAGACCACCAGCTATTTCACTTCCGGTAAAACCACTAAGAAAAGTCATGTGACTGAAACCAGCAATATAATGCAGTCCTTGGCACACTTCCCAGAAAACTGAGTACACATCCACACCAAGACCCAGCTGACTTCAATGACTCGCATGATGGCAGATACCCCTTTTCCACCAAATCAGTTCCAGGGCTGGTTCGGGGCCAGTGCTGGTGCTGGTCCATAACTTGTTCAACTTGTGAGCCAGCTGAGAACCAGTTTGCTTTTCCATAGCTCGTGGAGCCACGTCATTACGTCGCTGTATATGTCATTACGTCGCTGTATACGTCAGTTACGGCGCTACGTTTGCATAAACCTTGGCGCGAATATCAAAGCAAAAACAACACGGAAGAAGCAGCAGCAGCAACAACAACAATAATAATAATGGATGACTTCGCGTTTGTATAGCTGCTGCTTCTCGTCGCTTAAAAATGGCGATCTTTCGCGGTCTTGTTATTGTTGTTGGTCTTAACAACTCCGCCCCCCCCACCGCTGACGCAAGCAGTTCTTTCCTCTGGCCCAGCAGAGAGTTGGTGCTAGCCTGGAACTGGTTTTTCTGGCCCCAGAGCCAGTTCTTTGTCAGTGGAAACAGAAAACCCGGTTCCAAACTAAGCACTGGCCCCGAACCAGCCCTGGAACTGCTTTGGTGGAAAAGGGGCAAGAGAGAGCCAACGACCCACAGATCACCCTAACAACCCTCTAGGCTACTAACACAGTTCACACCTGGCCTCCAGGGACCCTAACACCTACAGGATGATTGAGAGGGTCAACGACCCATGTGACCTCAACGACTCTCCTTTGGGTTGCTTTTGGGCTAGTAATGAGGTAAAACAATTAAATAATAATGTGATTTGAAACAGGTGATGTCAACAGGTGATTATAATCATGATTTGGCTCATGATTTGGGATACTACCAATAATTAAAAATATCCACTAAAGCAATGGAATAAACTTTTTGTCTTCAATTGTTATCATTAAAACACTTTTTTTTTTAAATTGTATTTTCCCTCAGAAATGTATGTGCCAAAATGATTCACACTTCCTGGGAATATTTCTGATAAATTCCAACATATTTTCATTCTTGAAAATGTATTTTCTCCCAGTCTTCAGAAACTCCGTTGCGGCCTTTAAACATGTGTTGGGGTATACGTATGACGTTAGACATACACGTTTATATTCAAATGCTTGAAAGGACTTTGCTCATCATACCTCAGAAATGTTTACCCACAATTCTGAAATACATAACTACAACACTCGAAACAAATCTAACATTCACATGGTCCAAATATCATCCAAGTCTGGTTATAGAGCCTTCAAATACTCTGCTGCTAAATTATTCAATCGTCTGGATTCTATAGTTAAAAACTAAGTGTGTTAAATCATTTTGCTCAAACTATTGGTTATGTACAGTATATAATTAAAAATGTTCTAGATGAACTCTAAATTATCCAATGTCCTCAAACCCCTAAGTTATTATAGTTTTCACATTATTTATTAAAGTTTCAATTGTCAATACAAATCGCTATAAGTTTTAATATTTTTATCCACATTATTATAATTTTATGTATTCTATTTGTTATATATTTGCCATTAATTTATATTTATGTTATGTACAGCTTTCGTGTAAATAAGTCTCAGCTTTTGAAACCCTGTGCCTAAAAATACTATTATTAGCTCATCTGGCCAATAGGCGATGAGCTTACGCCATCATGTGTTGTCCGTCGTCCATCCAGCGTCGTCCACGTTTTACAAAAATCGCTTCTTCTCTCTTAATTCTTCACCGATTTTTATTCTTTTTGGCAGGATGGTAGGTCTGCCTGGGGTGGATATGGCTTCTACCCAAATTTTCATAATTGAAATTAATAATGAAGATATGGAGTGATTAAGCCCTAACGAGCAGTTTCCACACAAATCGCTTCTTCTCCCTCAATTCTTCATGGATTTTGATTCTTTCTAGTATGAACATAGGGGCACCTAGGGCGCATATAACTTCTACTCAGATTTGATTTCTCATGGGGCTGGAGTGAGCTATGCCATCATTGACGGTCTTGTTGTTGTTGTTATTATTATTAAAAAGAATGTGTCATCCATTAAAGGATATGGGACATGGATTTTTACCTGGGCATAATTATGTATAAAGGACATAAGAAATGCCATCTAAATCACTGCAGGGCGTCAAAAATGTGAAAATCATCACATTATTCAACTTTTTTTATACATCAGCGTAAAACAAGGATTCGTTAATGAGCTAGGTGGTCACATGACCCGTGACGTCACAAAAACTTTCCAAGGAGCCAGCGCTTGGGAATCTAATGTAAACAGGTTACCGAAATGGACACCATCGACAGTGACATTCCTGATGTTTCACAGAGATGTGAAGTTAGACCCGATCAATTCGAACCGATAGCTGGAAATTCACATGAACATGGATCTTGTATTTACTCTGACGGGTCAGATGATTCTGAGAGTGAGAGTTCATTCAGCCCTCATGAAACTGAAAGCGGTCGGCTCGATAACACTTCCTGGTAAGTTAAAAACAATTCTGCTCAAAGGCTAATGATCTGTTGAAAGAAGTATTATTTTTGCATCATACATTGAAAGTTCATCATAGATCTAGCTAAAGTCCGTTGCAAGCTAGTTTTTTTTTGCTGATATTTTTCGAGATTGATTGAGATACAATGCTTCCAGAGTCCGAGATGAAAACATTCAAAATGGTGAAACGAGTCAGAATTATGATAATCAATAACTGATAAACCCAAAATTAAAATACTAATCCTTACCTCGGCTTTCAGTCGCTTAGCGCAGAGGTCTTCAACAGGGGGGTCGCGAAATCGCACCGGATCACTCATATCAACAAAAATATTCCTGCCCTGTCCCCTGGCCTCCGTGCAGGGATGCAAACAGCGCGCCTTTCGGCGGATGCCGCCTTTTTCACGGCTGAATCGTGCAGATCCGATTTAAAAAAAAAAAAAGCGATATTAATTCATGAAACATGAAGTATAAGTATGAGAAAAAAACAGTTTAAATCGGGAAGCTGCGCACATTTGTGCAGCCTGGCGCAAATGTACACAGCTTCCCGATTTAAACTGTTTTTTTTTCTCATCCTTATACTTCCTGTTTCATGTTTCATGAATTAATATCGCTCAGTACCTGAGTATTAATGTTGAAAGAATCCTCAGTGAAATGGTCCGAACACAGTTTGTGAGAAACAGTAGGTGCAAAGTTTTTTCAACAGGTGTTCTGTAAAGTTATCCTACCTCTTGGATTTGTCCTACCAAGCCTACTGCGCATGCGCGAAGCCTACTGCGCATGCGCGAAGCCTACTGCGCATGCGCAGGTGAGCCCACACTTTCCTCAGCTTCGGGTCCTTGGGGAATGCAAAAAAACTTACTCCAGGGCATTTCCCATTGGAATTATTGCAACCATAAGCAGCACAATACACCATGATGTCCAATGTACGATGTCCAATGTACTTTAAAGACTATAAAAACAATTTTCTTGTCATCCACTTCTCCATTCATCTACCCGCTTGTGCTGTGCCCGAAAGTTTTTGTGACGTATGATCACGTGACAGCGGCTCTTCCGGTTGCAAAAAATGCATATCGGAAGTCGAGCAGAAATGCCATATAATCATCACAAATATAACGATTTTGCTGAATTTAATAGATGATTTTGTATTTGTTGATGCAATTAATTCATATTTTTAAATGGAAAGAAACTGATATAGCGTGCTTTTATGTTTCCTGTCCCATATCCTTTAATCTGGGGTTGGGGGGGGGGGGGGGGGGGGGGTAACTTTGAAAAAGAGACAGATGCTTGCTGATATGCGCAAATCTGGTAACAGACATAAGAATGTATAAGCGGTTACAGAAAAAGTTGTAAATTTGCCAGGAAATTGACCCATAAGCACACTGGGCTGTCAGCACCAACTATAGCATAAAAAGCACGGATTTGGAGAATCCCACATAAGGACACGTGTGTGACACAGCACATGATCTCTAGCTTGGGGCTATTAGGTAATACACATGAAACACATTGCACATTTGGTCTGAGAAGACCTTCATCTTCAGCCATCATGAGTGGAATGAGATGTGATCGAACAGAGAAGACCATCCTGTGCTGAGTTACGAGTGTGCAATGCAACCACTTGTGCTAAGTGGACGTGTCTGTCCACTTGAGCCGATTATAGGGCTTAAACTCTCAGTGAATGCAGATGTGTGTAACAGCCAGAAAGAAATGGCAAGTGAATGTGATCAGAGTCAGTAGAGGACAGGATAACTGCATTAAGTGGAGGTTATTTCAGCAGCAAGCTGCGTGGTGGCTCTTGTTCAAGGTGAAACACAAAGTGTCCCTACACTTCTTTGATGAAAAGTCTCATAACATAGCATACAGAGAGGCCATTTTTCATCAAACGTCTCAGAGCGCTGATGCTGATCTGATATCTCTGCTGTCTAGTTATTATAAACACCAAAACCTGATCTAAAGGACAAACATTCAGCACTCTAGCAATAACAATGGTGATGATAATTTGTTTTTCATTTAAACTGTAGGGCGGCACGGTGGTGTAGTGGTTAGCGCTGTCGCCTCACAGCAAGAAGGTCCGGGTTCGAGCCCCGTGGTTGGCGAGGGCCTTTCTGTGCGGAGTTTGCATGTTCTCCCTGTGTCCGCGTGGGTTTCCTCCGGGTTTCCCCCACAGCCCAAAGACATGCAGGTTAGGTTAACTGGTGACTCTAAATTGAGCGTAGGTGTGAATGTGAGTGTGAATGGTTGTCTGTGTCTCTGTGTCAGCCCTGTGATGACCTGGCGACTTGTCCAGGGTGTACCCCGCCTTTCGCCTGTAGTCAGCTGGGATAGGCTCCAGCTTGCCTGCGACCCTGTAGAACAGGATAAAGCGGCTAGAGAGAATGAGATGAGATGAGATTTAAACTGTATTAACGACAGCATGGTGTCACAGTGGTTAGTGTTGCTGAGATTGATCCAGAGTGTGAAACGGTAGGTGAACGGGTGAGTCTAAATTTTGAGAATGAATGTATGTCCTGCCTCACACTCGGTGTTCCCAGGATAGGATATGAATGCACCCTGACCAGGATAAAGCAGTTACTAAAGATGAATAAATAAATGAACTGTGTTTCGGAAAAGCTTCAAGCATTAGAGCAGAAAATATTTCTGAACTTACGTAAGGACATGACCTCACATCACTCTCAAATCCACTATTACATTCACAGGACAAACAATTTTGGATGCTAGCCACTAGATTAGCAAAAGCATAAGCTTCCCATTACATTAATAAAGCATTTAAGCCCTTCTTAGTTGGAGCTTACTGCGGGGTGTGATGAAGTCTGAATGCTGACTGTTGATCAAGCCAGAGCTGGCTGCATACCAAAATCTCGGAAAGAAAAGGAAAATGGCAGAGCTCGCTCTATCCATCTAGTGCTTCTTACAACAATCAATTATATTCAAAAATAAATCTTCCTCCATTGTTAAAATCAATGAGGAATGAAAAGCCAGCGTGCTAATGCTCTGGAGCTCCACTGACTGACTGACTGAATGGCTCTGCTTTCTCATCCACACTACGCTAAAGACTCGGGGAGCTAAGGAAAGTGAATCTGCAGGGGGAAAAAAGCATAAGCTCGATGTCATCTTTTACACAAAAGACACTGATAATAGAATTTCAGCCCCTGTCATTTCCGTTTCCCGCTCTCTCCAAATCACCTGCCCCTCCGAGCGCACATGAGGGATGCAAACCCACACAGCGCCGGCCTCCCTCGGGCGACGCTAATTGTGATATTTGTCATTCGCTCCATCAGGGCACGTTTCATTTGCTGCGCTGTTATTGTGTTGCAAATTTGCAGCCGCATCCTGAGAGCTCTCGTTTGTACAGGGAGCTCGTCCCCTGCTGTATATTCCACAGGCGTGAGCAAGGACACTGCTGTGCACAGAAGGCCTCCCTGTATAGATGCACTAATGGGAGTGAATGGGGGTAAAGGTGTAGGCAGGTAGGGAACCTCTCTTTCATCACTAGTTCACAGTGGGGGAGAGACACAGAGGGGGAGCGTGACAGAGCGGGGCGGAGGGGGAGTGTAGTACCATGACAGAGTGCTATTTTTAGCTCACTCTCCTTCATCACCGTGCTCTTTACACTTGGAAGGCATAGAGAGAAAGCAGAATCATGAAGCAGCATCTATATAAATAAATCACGGCATTGGCTGGGAATCAGACGACAACAAAACGAACATAATTACTGCACAACAACATATTATTCCTGTGGGACAAAACCGGGACAAAATCCTCTTCCAGTTTATTTCACCGATGTCTAGCTTTTTAGATCGCTCAAATTATACGAAGTATTGATAGAAGACTTGTGTCACTATACATTCCAGCAAAGTGTGAAGTTACTTGTCCAGTGTTCACACTAGTAAATGTCAAAAATTGCTGATATCATTGGTGCGGTGGTTAGCACTGTTGCCTCACAGCAAAAAGGTTCTGGGTTTGAGCCCAGTGGCCCATGGGGGCATTTCTGTTACCCCTTTTCCACCAAATCAGTTCCAGGGCTGGTTCGGGGCCAGTGCTGGTGCTGGTTCACAACTCGTTCAACTTGCGAGCCAGCTGAGAACCAGTTTACTTTTCCATAGCTCGCGGTGCTAAGGGAAGCCACGTCATTACGTCGTTGTATACGTCAGTTACGTCGCTGTATACGTCAGTTACGTCGCTACGTTTGCATAAACCTTGGCGCGAATATCGAAGCAAAAACAACACGGAAGAAGCAGCAGCAGCAACAACAACAATAATAATAATGGATGACTTCACGTTTGTACAGCTGCTGCTTCTTGTCACTTAAAAGTGGCAATCTTGGGGGCGTCGTGGCTCAGGTGGATGAGGCGCCATGCCACGGGTCCGGAGACCCGGGTTCGATTCCGGCCCGGGGTCATTTCCCGATCCCTCCCCGTCTCTCTCTCCCGCTCATTTCCTGTCTCTGCACTGTCCTGTCCAGTGGGGGTGAAAAAAGCCCCAAAAAAATCTTTTAAAAAAGTGGCGATCTTTCACGGTCTTGTTATTGTTGTTGGTCTTAACAACTCCGCCCCCCTGCTGACGTAAGCGGTTCTTTCCTCTGGCCCAGCAGAGAGTTGGTGCTAGCCTGGAACCGGTTTTTCTGGCCCCAGAGCCAGTTCTTTGTCAGTGGAAACAGAAAACCCGTTTCCAAACTAAGCACTGGCCCCGAACCAGCCCTGGAACTGCTTTGGTGGAAAAGGGGCATGTGTGGAGTTTGCATGTTCTCCCTGTTGTTAGGGACTCTGCCCTTTCTGTAGAGAGAAGGAGCTGTCTATGGTGGGAGGAGTGGCTTGCTGTGGGTGGAGCTTCCCTGCTTGATTGCCAATTCAGCACATTTACCCTGATATATGAAGCTGCCTCTTTGTTATAGAAATGGGTTCCGTCCGTCCGTCTGGCCACGTTTTCGTTTCTGGGCCATATCTTTAAAACTACTGAAGATATCTTCATGAAACTTTGTATACATATCAAGCAACATGTGAACTGGTGCCTTTTGCTCATCTCATCTCATTATCTGTAGCCGCTTTATCCTGTTCTACAGGGTCGCAGGCAAGCTGGAGCCTATCCCAGCTGACTACGGGCGAAAGGCGAAGTACACCCTGGACAAGTCGCCAGGTCATCACAGGGCTGACGCATAGACACAGACAACCATTCACACTCACATTCACACCTACGGGCAATTTAGAGTCACCAGTTAACCTAACCTGCATGTCTTTGGACTGTGGGGGAAACCGGAGCACCCGGAGGAAACCCACGCGGACACTGGGAGAACATGCAAACTCCACACAGAAAGGCCCTCGTCAGCCATGGGGCTCGAACCCGGACCTTCTTGCTGTGAGGCGACAGCGCTAACCACTACACCACCGTGCTGCCCCAGTGCCTTTTGCTATTTTGGATATTTGAAAAAAAAAAAAAAAGTATTTTTCAAATTTTTCTAAAAAAAATTGATTTTGACTTGGTTTCTAAGATCAATATTCGTTTCCGGATCATATATACAAAACTATTCATGATATAGACTTGAAACTTGGTATACATGTTAACAAGGTGATGTAGATGAGCCTTTTCATACTAAGAACTTTGAGAAATTTTAATTTTTCATGTTTCCATGGAAACAATTTCAGACTGTGTCTCAGGTTAGTCTTTGGCGTAGGTTTTGTTTCCGGAGCAGAACTTGAAAACTATGAGTGGTATGGTCTTGAAAGTTGGTACAGTATATGTGTTGATTAAGTAATGTATATGTGCCTTTTAATACTAAGAATTGTGAGAAATTTTAATTTTTAGCTCACCTGGACCAAAGGTACTGTGGGTTTATGCCATGGGCTGCTGAGGTCAGTGTAAAGAGTTCGGGTTGGTTTCCTGCAGCAGAACTTGAAAAATGTGACAAATAATATCTTGAAACTTGGTATATAGTTGGTATATAGGGCGGGGGATATAGATGACTCTGTCTTGTTTTATTTATTTCTTTTTTTTTTTCTCTCTCTCTCTTGATTTTGCCTTGACCCCATCCTCAGGCCAAATGCACAAAACGCCAGTGCATCTTGGGGTTTTCTTTTTTTTGTAACTTTCTTTTTATGAATTTTCTTAGTTGCCTTTGTTGGCATGCTGTTAGTTTAACATGGGGCAGCCATGGCCTGAGGTTGGGCTGAAGTGCCCTTGAGGAAGGACACCTAACCCACAACTGCTCCCCGGGCGCTGTAGCATAGCTGCCCACTACTCTGGGTATGTGTGTGCGCTCATTGCTCACATGCATACACGTGTATGTTCACTGCTTCAGATGGGTTAAATGCAGAGACTAAATTTCACTGTGTGCTTAAAGGTCATAGGCAAAGGTTTTAAATTTATGCACATTTGAAACTTTATATCTTAAAAAACCCTCTGTAATTTTCTTCTGGTCCCAAGAAGTATTGTTAATAAGTAATAATTAAAATAAGTTAGAATAAGTTAGTGCGGTTCATGGCGAATTTCTGCTCGGCGATTTTCGTGACCACTCGGCGCGTGACGTCATTCAAGACAAACAAATCGCTTGAGTTGAGTCCACTTCCGTTTATTTGCATTGCCGTTCGGCTTGAGTGCAGATGTGCAATCGGGAATTTCCAAAGAAAAAACATGCCTTATTGTTGTGCAGTGAACTGTAACAGTGGGACTGGTTCAGGAAGAAGTTTTTACCTTTTTCCGAGAGAGGAGAAGAGGCGGAGAGAGTGGATTGTGCGTGTGAAGCGAGAGGGTTGGCAGCCGGGTAAATATGCCACTCTGTGCTCCGATCACTTTTTGAAGAATCCCCATCTGTTGTAGAGTTTAGGTGTCAGTGTCAGACAGAGAAGGCTCAAACCTGACGCTGTTCCGACAAAATTCGAACACAAACTCAAGCAGGCAAAGAAGAAACGGACCAGCAACAGTCCGTTTCAACGGACAGAAAAAGGAGAAGATTGGAGGTAAATATTTTTACCTTTGCTTGCAATTGACAAGTCAAGAGTGCTGAGGGATCCTGTACAATCATTGTGGAAATGAGACAAAGGGATATTTCCTCGCTTAGAGTAGGCTATAAATAGTATAATCCTGCGGATGGCAGGCTAATGTGGCCTACCGGCGCACTGTCAAGTAATCGTTACCTATATCCACTAGGGAGGGCGGTTTAATTATTCTTCAAAAGGGCTCTTATTTAGTATTACGACGAAAGTAAGAATTTATCATAACTACCAGGATAAATCGTTTGGTTGGGAGTCTTGTTGAGGTCCGGCATCACCGCGATCAGAATCGGCTGATTCGCTGTCTGATTCCGAGGCTGCACGGTCAAACCAGTGAGCCACATTCACCGATTGCTTCGCAACGGCCATAGGTTCATACATATATGGTTTCACCTCTCAATATTCAATTTGGAGAGTTCCTACTTCAAAATCACTATCGCTTTCAGACATTTAACACAACCTCTCACGACCAAAGTCCGTACACGTGTGCTCGGTTCGCAAGTAAACACAGAACTGCTCCCAGTCTGTTTGGCTTGAATGACGTCAAGACGACGGTCCCCTGGCGGTGAAAGTGTGCATAAGTGAGATGTAAACAAACCTTCGGAACTTGTGCAAACCAGTATATTTTAACTGTTTTATTCAATTTTAGGGTGCAAATTAGACACCAGGAAGATTGAATTCGCTTTTTGGGTTGTTCTACTAGAAAATAAAGTTGATATTCTACGTTCCACCCCCGACCCCTTGCCTATGGCCTTTAAGTCTGTGCTTGAGTGTACATGTGACAAATAAAGGCTTCTTGGCTTGGCTTCTTCTTCTTGTTAGGTGGGGAGGACACTGGGTCTGACCTCCTATTCCAGGGGGGCCCAGACCTCCCCTTTTTGTTAAATTCTTTGATTTGCTGACTAGAAGAAGAACTTTATTCATCACACGCTTGTGAAATTCCTCTCTGCATTTAACCCATCTGAAGCAGTGAACACACACACACACACACACGTGAGCAAAGAGCACACACGCATACCCAGAGCAGTGGGCAGCCATGCTAACAGCGCCTGGGGAGCAGTTGGGAGTTGGGTGCCTCGCTCAAGGGCACCTCAGCCCAAGGCCGTCCCATATTAACCTAATTGCATATCTTTGAACTGTGGGGGAAACCGGATCACCTGGAGGAAACCCACACAGACACGGGGAGAACATGCTGTTTCAGTCTTTTCTTGGTTTTGGGAGACATTTTCTTCCTTAATAAAAGTAAGTTTTGTGATTATATCTTTACAACTGGTTTTCTTTGTTGATTATGGTGGCTTTATCTTATGTTGTGGGCAAGTTAAGGCTATGTCATAACACCGTGTCTGCGTGGGTTTCCTCCGGTTTCCCCCACAGTTCAAAGACATGCTGTTAGGTTAACATGGGGTGCCCATGGCCTGAGGTTGGGCTGAAGTGCCCTTGAGCAAGACACCTAACCCCCGACTGCTCCCCGGGCGCTATAGTGTAGCTGCCGGCAGATTCTACTGTAACTGGATCCATTAACCACTTACCCACAAAATAAGAAATTTTTCTTGTCCTTTTTTCAGGGAGGTAATATTTTCAAGATTGAAAATATGGTATTTGGTCTTCTAAAACAGCACACGTCATTTAAAAACACACTGAGTATATCAATAAAAGATTTTTAAAGAATAAAGTTCTATTTCTTTGACATATCTGACAGACATAACTCCCATTTTAAAAATCACTTTCATTATCCCTGTTGCTATCGTCAGTGAATTTCTGTCAGATGACCTGACGATAGACTCGGCCATTATGGATCTTTGGTAGTTATCGTGTGGAAGCAGGCTTTATCATTTTTGGGTGTCAACAGATAGAGTTGAAATAGATTAACAGCGAAAAAACTATTTCGTTCACGAGAGAAGCCCGCAGTTATTTTTAAAAAATGCTATCGTCAGTCTCTCAGTCTAATGCACCTGACAATAGCAAAATTCAAGCCCTCACCACGCACATGTTGACTGACGCAAAGAGGAAATTCTACTGCGCATGAGTTTTGTGACAGCAGACATTTACTTCCGGGCAAGACTTGGAGTTCTGACAGCTAGATTTCATCAAATAAATCAAAGTAAGATTTTCAGTCAGCTATCCTGACGATAGACATTTTTGAAGATAGAAACATTGAGAATATATTTATGCATTCATATTTAAATTTTTCTGGAGGAAAACTATCGTGAGTTGAGATAAATCAGAGCCACTTGCGACCCTTTCAGCCGACAGGCCATTTCAATGTGTTATTTCCCCGCGAAAGTGACACAGTCGTGTCCATCGTCACTGTTCTGACAATTATTGTTGATATTTCAATTTTGAAAATAAATTTTATCTTTTTTATTTCAATATTTTATTTTATTATTTGGTTCTAGTGATGAGGTATTTAATATTATTACTAAATTTGTCAGATTAATAATGTAAGAAACAGTTTTGTTGCTATTGTCATCTAGAGTGTCTGTCAGAATATGATGGTAGACGTTAGTTCGTCTGTCAGATTTTGATGATAGAAGCCGATGTGTTTCTATTGTCATTTAGCATGTCTGTCATGTCAGGCTTTTATTAATTAGTTACCAGGACTACTGTCCTAAAATTTACTGTGAATGTCCAAGACCCCAAATGCTACTAGAAAAACTTAATAGAATGATCAAAATAATCAATTCAGCAATTTAAGGAGACGGGACTTAACTGGCCTCTGTTATGGTAGAATCTGCCTGCCCACTGCTCTGCGTATGCGTGTGCGCTCATTGCTCATTTATGTGTGCATACTGCTTCAGATGGGTTAAACACAGACATTTCATTGTGCTTAAGTCTGTACTTGAGTGTACGTGTGATAAATAAAGGCTTCTTGTTTAGTTTCTCTCTTTTTGGGGTGTGGGCGTGGCCTGTCCTGCTTAACACGGTACTGACCCTGTTACTTTCATTTATAAGCTGTTCTAAACCATTAAAGGAAAAAACAACAGCATGCTTATAAGTTTTTCTCTTGTTTTTACAGGCTAATTACCCTTGAATGAGAACTAAAACGTAGGAAGAAACCAAATATGTGAGGTCAATGCCGGGGTGGCCCTATATTTAGCCGGGACCATCCCCGGCCCAAACCATCAATGGTGGCCTGCTTGGAGCATGGGGAAAATAATTTTCACTAATTTTGGTCACTGATCTTATTCTTGCATTAATCATCAATTCAACTGCACTCTGCATTTTCACATGGCAGCCCAGACGCCAACAGCATCGCAGCAGATTAAATAGGTGCTACCAAATAAGGAAATTCTCCCCTCCCCTCTATTGCAGTTGGTTTGGTCCAAGACTCCTCCTCTGTATTGCGGGGACCTTAAACAACATTGGCGCGAAACAGCGCGCGTCAGTGATGGAGGGCAGAAAGAGGCCAGGTGGAACCGAAAGGGCGAAGCTTAAAGAAAGGAAGGAGGTGGCAGCAAAATGTGCCAAATTGACAGATATGTTCTCAAGACCAGCTGGTAGGTTACGAAAGATATGGAGTATGATAACCCTGTTTGTCGATTTTATCAGTCTATGCTAGGCCTATAATGTGTGGATAGTTTGCGATGTCAATTCAGCTTTTTGATGTCATGTGAAATCTCGCAATTTACACGGTATAGATGTGGTGTATGTCTTAATTCTAAGAAGAACCGGACATTGCTTTACATCCCAGTTATTAACAATTTTTGATGAACAGGTCCCAGTTTGATTGGTTAAATAACTGTACAAACAACTTTTATTCTCAATTTTTATCTTTCGTTTTATGTTAATTTGAATTATAACCTATATTGTTAAAGTGAAGTGAAGTTTACCTGAATTTAAACCAAATAAAAAGCATTGTGAAAGAACAGTTATTTGTTTTATCTTTTTTAATGTACTCAAATTCCTCCTCCATTTCAAAGTGGCCTGAATGTGAATTAAACTCCCGGCCTGAAAACAGGGCCCACTCCCGCCCTGTGTGAGGTTGAGACTTGCAGGGAGGTTTGAAAGAACACAGAACTAGCCAAAAGTGATTATCAAACAGTACATCGTACAGTAAATTGATCATTAAAAAAAGATTCGTCTTGGATGCATTTCCCTACTCACTCTGAAAGCCTCAGGTAAAACATGTCCTGCTGGGCTTATTTCATGTCTTTTGTGAACCTACGTGAAGCGTAATCTCCAAAGAGGTGTATTCACAAACTGTTACATGCTATGAACTTTATTCAAAATCATAAAAATGGGATGAATGTGCAGCTAGTAGTCACGGAGCAAAGTGTGTGTATGATAGTAGTGATACTTTGGCCATCCTGTCCCCTAGATCTCAGTGATGCTGTTGTACCCTTGGATATTAGTTATCTTGAGAAAACTGAAATGTGGTATGGTCAGGACTGAAATCGTGCTCGCTTTGTGACTTATGGGTTACTATCAGAAAGTAGGTTTAACTTCAGAAGTCGGTAATTCTTATTACATCATATTCCCATGACATGTTAAATGGCTCAGGCAATATTTTTTATTCCCTTGTGTCGCAGTTTCAACTTTTTTCCAGGTATTAAAATGGTCGAACTACAACATAACTAGTCCAAAGTTATTCCATGCATGTTGCAGATGAGCAATGATTATTCATAGTAGTGAGACATTTATGAAGAAATGTACAACCCCAATTCCAAAAAATTTGGGACGTTGTGTAAAATATAAACAGGATATGAAGATTTGCAATTCATGGAAACCCTATATTTCATTGAAAACAGTACAAAGACAACATATCAAATGTTGAAACCGAGAAATGTTATTGTTTTTTGAAAAAAAAATATATTCTCATTTTGAATTTGATGTCAGCAACACATTTCAGAAAAGTTGGGACGGGGCAACAAAAGACTGAAAAGTTATGTAATGCCCCCCCAAAAAAACAACAACCCAACCCTAGGTAGGTAAATTGTCAACAGATCAGTAACATGATTGGGTATAAAAAGAGCATCCCAGAGAGGCGGAGTCTCTCAGACGTAAAGATGGGGAGGGGTTCATCCCTCTGTGAAAGACCGCGTGGGCAAACAGAGCAATAATTTAAGAATAATGTTCCTCAATGGAAAATTACAAAGAATTTGGGGATCACATCATCTATGGTACATAATATCATTAAAAGTTTCAGAGAATCTGGAGAAATCTCTGTAAAAGCATGCAGGTTAGGTTAACTGGTGGCTTTAAATTGACCGTAGGTGTGAATGAGAGTGGCATGGTGGTGTAGTGGTTAGCACTGTCGCCTCACAGCAAGAAGGTTCTGGGTTCGAGCACAGTGGCCAACAGTGGCCGTTCTGTGTGGAGTTTGCATGTTCTCCTTGTGCCTGCGTGGGTTTCCTCCAGATGCTCCGGTTTCTCCCACAGTCCAAAGACATGCAGGTTAGGTTAACTGGTGGCTTTAAATTGACCGTAGGTGTGAATGGTTGTTTGTCTCTATGTGTCAGCCCTGCGATGATCTGGTGACTTGTCTAGGATGTACCCCGGCTCTTGGGCGGCACGGTGGTGTCGTGGTCAGCACGGTCACCTCACAGCAAGAAGGTTCCGGGTTCGAACCCAGCAGCCAGAGAGGGCCTTTCTGTGTGGAGTTTGCATGTTCTCCCCATGTCTGTGTGGGTTTCCTCCAGGTGCTCCGGTTTCCCCCACAGTCCAAAGACATGCAGGTTAGGCTGACGTGGGGTGGCCTTGGGCTGAGGTGCCCTTGAGCAAGGTACCGAACCCCTGACTGCTCCCCGGGCGCTCTGGTGTGGCTGCCCACTGCTCTGAGTGTGTGTGCATGTGTTCACTACTTCGGATGGGTTAAATGCAGAGGATGAATTTCACTGTGCTTGAAGTGTGTATGTGACGAATAATAAAAAAAGGTTTCTGTATGCAAGAGACAAGGCTGAAAACTGACACTGGATGCCTGTGATCTTCAGGCCCTCAGGCAACACTATATTAAAAGCAGACACGTGTCTGTAGTGGAAATCACTATATGGGCTCAGGAACACTTCAGAAAACCATCATGTATGAAAACAGTTCATTACTGCATCCACAAATGCAAGTTAAAACCAGATATAAACAATATCCAGGAACATCACCACCTTCTCTGGACCCAAGCTCTTTTACAATGGACTGAGGTGAAGTGGAAAATTGTCCCAAGATCTGACAAATCAAAATTAGAAATTCTTTTGAGAAATCTTGGACCCCATGTCCTCCAGGCTAAAGAGGAGAGGGACCATCCGGCTTATCAGTGCACAGTTCAAAAGCCAGCATCTGTGATGGTATTAGGATGCATTAGTGCACATGACTTCGGTAGCTTGTAAATCTGGGAAGGCATCATTAATGCTGAACGATATATACACGTTTCAGAGCAATATGCTGCCATCCAGACAAAATCTTTTTCAGGGAAGGCCTTCCTTCTTTCAGCGAGACAATGCCAAATCGCTTTCTGCACATATTAAAACTGCATGGCTCTGTAGTAGAGCCTGGGTGCTAAACTGGCCTGCCTGCAGTCCAGACCTGTCTCCTATTTAAAACATTTGGTGCATTATGAAGCGCAAAATACGACAAAGGAGACCCTGAACTGTTGAGCAACTGAAACTGAATTTCAGGCAAGAATGGGACAACATTTCTCTTTCAAAACTACAGCAATTGATCTCCTCAGTTCCCAAACGTTTACAGAGTGTTGTTAAAAGTAGAGGTGATGCAACACAGTGGTAAACCTGCCCCTGTCCCAACTTTTTTGAAACGCATTGCTGACATCAAATTCAAAATGAGCATATATTTTTCAAAAAACAATACAATTTCTCCGTTTCAACATTTGATATGTTGTCTTTGTACTATTTTCAATGAAATATAGGGTTTCCATGATTTGCAAATTATCGCATTCTGTTTTTATTTACAGTTTCCACAGCGTCCCAACCTTTTTGGAATGGGGGTTGGAAATGTTTATTTCAGTGGCGGCTGGTAGTCTTTCAAACAGGGGAGGCTGGTCGGTTACGATATTTCCAGATTTTAAAAGAAAAAACACATCAGTTTTGCCCATACTCTTGCCTCTGATCTGGCTGATTGTTGGCAGGGTCACAAACTGTGAAATAACAGGTTCTTTTGGCCCATTAGCCTACTGTCCAATATACATGATGGTGGTGTTGGGGGGGGGAGGGGTATATTTTAACATTTTATATTTTAAAATTGTGGCATGTTGTTTAAAAATTGACCTCGGCTGTGTTTTTGTTTAAAATGTTTTCCAAATTGTAGATGTGTTTAATTCATATCCAGAAAAACATGTATTCCAATATAATATCTCTCATCTCATTATCTGTAGCCGCTTTATCCTTCCACAGGGTCGCAGGCAAGCTGGAGCCCATCCCAGCTGACTACGGGCGAAAGGCGGGGTACACCCTGGACAAGTCGCCAGGTCATCACAGGGCTGACACACAGACACAGACAACCATTCACACTCACATTCACACCTACGGTCAATTTAGAGTCACCAGTTAACCTAACCTGCATGTCTTTGGACTGTGGGGGAAACCGGAGCACCCGGAGGAAACCCACGCGGACACGGGGAGAACATGCAAACTCCGCACAGAAAGGCCCTCGCCGGCCCCAGGGCTCGAACCCAGGACCTTCTTGCTGTGAGGCGACAGCGCTAACCACTACACCACCGTGCCGCCCCCCAATATAATATACTCAGCATAAACATTTTAAATAGATTCTATATTTTTGGTCCATCCATGACATATTACTAAAGTAGCCTATTTACTGTTGTTGATGTGGGTCACTTGCTGTTAGCCAATTCACTTTCTCGTACCAGGAGAGCTGAAAGGAACGAGTATTATTCCCTACCTTTTTCACCAAGTCAATTTGAGGCGTTGGTCTACCCTGCTCTTTAATTTTAATTTTTTCCTCGAAAGGAAGACTGGCAAATGGCTTCGCCAAAATTAAATCAGCAATGCTTGGCATCCGTGCGCAGCTTTCTTGCTAGCTGACTAGCCCCCTCAAGTTCAAGTTCAGTCACTCAAATAAACAACATTTCTGGAACTAAGATAGCAAACTTGACAACACTATATTTACACTTTATTTACAATGAAAATATATACAAACTAAAAAAGCTGGTAGAAACCGTATGTAATGAATGAAATCGAAATGTAAGCTGACCTCTTACAATACACCACAGCACTTGCGAATCCGCATGGGACTGAACTGATGTTGCCAGATACTGCTGACGTTATCCAGCCCAAAATATGTTCAAAACCCGCCAAAATGCACTTAAAACTGCCCAATCTGGCAACACTGTACCGCTGCCTGTCTATAGTTGAAACGAGCTGTCAATCAAAGAAAATATCCGGCCGCTTTCACCAATCACCAGTCTCCTCATGGAAACTGCCATGTCCCTCCCATGTGAGGCTGGGAGTCCGTGGGCGGGCATTTTCGCAGTATTTGTCCAATAACCGTCTTGCATTTTGAGATTGAAAAGCGCATAGCTCCCAAATGCCGTTGAAGTCCACTGAGGCTGGGAGTCCATGAGACTCCGTGGGCGGGCATTTTCGCAGTATTTGTCCAATAATCGTCTTGCATTTTGAGATTGACGAGCACAAGCTCCCAATCCACTGAGGCTGCGCTGCATCGCGCTGTCACGAGGGGGAAAAACTCACGCACACATTAGGCGAACTGGGGAAAGTTATAACGGAATGATTTCGCACTGTAGTTGGGTTGAGCACATATATTTCTATGATTCTGGATCTGAAATAGCAATGTTATAAGGTCGGCTATAACATAAGCCTAGCGCAATTCATCCTACACGATGTTCATCATTTTTAGAGGAGGCTGAGCCTCCCTCGTTGTCTTAGAGCAATCGCCCGTGGTTTATTTTGTTTTTCTGTATATATTTTATATTTATGTCACTTATTCTGTAAAAATTCTGATTATTTTAATGACACTGCTTTAGTATTTTTGCTACGTTCTTAAGTTCTGGATCCACCGAGGGCTATGGCCCTAGACTATCCGCTTGCTAAGCCGTGACATCGTGATTGTATTTCTGGGGCCAAGCTTCGTCTTCTCAACATGTTGCAGTACTGTACCTCTCATTGTTTGAATAGATCCAAGTTCAAAAACTGATGTAATTGCCATGAAGGAAATGTTTACTCACTTTAAGTAATTATAAAATCGAGTATCTCAAAAAAGAAAGTTTAAAATGAAACACAAAGAGAAGGCAGCACGGTGGTGTAGTGGTTAGCACTGTCGCCTCACAGCAAGAAGGCTCTGGGTTCAAGCCCAGTGGCTGACAGGGGCCTTTCTGGGAGGAGTTTGCATGCTCTCCCCGTGTCTGTGTGGGTTTCCTCCGGGTGCTCTGGTTTCCCCCACAGTCCAAAGGCATGCAGGTTAGGTTAACTGGTGGCTTTAAATTGACCATAGGTTGTTTGTCTCTATGTGTCAGCCCTGCGATGATCTGGCGACTTGTCCAGGGTGTACCCCGCCTCTCGCCCATAGTCAGCTGGGATAGGCTCCAGCTTGCCTGTGACCCTGCACAGGATAAGCGGTAATGGATAATGGATGGATGGAACAAAGAGGTGAGAGTGTGGGAAAAACAGTGGTGATCAGTGACTGGTCAGAGGGGACCATGATTATCAGTGATTTGCTGTAAGCACAAGTCAGGAGTTACACTGTGAGTTGAGCAAGTCTGCTTTCTAAACTCGTTTAACAGTGGCTGCAATGTGAGCCGGAGAGCCATATCGATTTCAAGACGGTCACTAATGTTTGCTGAAAAGTTGCGAGATTTATCACTTGGCTTTTTTTCTAATTAAAGTTGCTAAAGGGATAAAAAATTTTGCCAAATCTAGTGACAGTCTCTATGTTGGCAGTGATGAAACAGCGTTTGGCCCTGGAAATGGCTATTGACGTCAGACTTAACAAGAAGATACCCTTGGTAGCCCACTGGCTTAGCATGCCCTTGGATGAAATTTAGTAGAACCTCCAGGAAATATAGTAGAACCAATGATTTGGGACTTGTTCCTTCTTTGTTTCATAACTAATTTGCAAAAATATTGAGGAAATCTATATTAAAACATCACGTTGTGCAATCCAAGCTAAAGGAATCAAATTGGGTATACAGAGTGTGGAAAGCTGTATAAGACACAATCTGGGTAAAGAAAATAAAGAAATAAAGCATTTTTCTTGCAAATTATGCAAATAAAGCCTTTCCATTGCTCCCCAAAGACTCGTCCAGGGTGTACCCTGCCTCTCGCCCATAGTCAGCTGGGATAAGCTCCAGCTTGCCCGCGACCCTGCACAGGATAAGCGGTTACGGATAATGGATAGATGGCATTGTTCCTCAAGCACAAAACTTTCCATAAAATTTTTCTTCGGTGATCCTTTAACTGCTCCTTCACAAACAAGGATGACTGCGGCATCACCTGGATTCAAACTTGCGATCATCCACCACTGCACCACTCTGGAGCCTGAGGCTCATTCAGGAATAATGTAACACTAGACATGGCTTTATGGATGGTTTCAACCCAAATGGGTGTACACATTACACCTTATAAGCAGTGGTTGCAAGCTCTTATGGATTTTTGTGGTTGTGTATGATTCTGTTGAATGGACGTGGACTGGCAAAGACCTTTGGAGCACAATGATTCTAATCTAATCCACTGGAGAGGATATTGCATTCTCCAGCAGCATGAATCACTGTAAGAGGCAACATCATGAACGCACACAGGCACAAGCATAAGCAGAGGAATTGTCTATGATGAGTGAACTGCAAACGATGCACTCGAAGCCCATTTTAGTCCTCTTTTACAGGAACGAGAGAGAGAGATGCAGTATCAGGATATTCTAGCTGGGAACATTACAGCTGAAACAGAAATTCATGAATGACTTTTGTTATAAAACAAGATAGATGAAAACTGACGCACATTTAGAGCTGGGAATTGAGTACAGTCGAGACTCATTTTGGTCCTGAACAGCTTCAGTTTTTCAGACTGAGATCAGAATGAGAATACATTTTATTGATTAACGTGACACGTTGACACAAATATATTGTAACAAGCACAATAACAAAGAAATACAATTACCAAAGTTATTAACATTGAATATTATAAAAGTTAATAACTAGTGCAAGAAAAAGATATAAAATATTGACCTTTTTAAATTATGCATAAAATAGAGTATGTGCATTATATACAGATTAAAGACTGCTGTAATTATAAACATATTTAATAAGAGGTACACAATTTGGACCGCGAGCTGGCCTAGTGGTTAGCGTGTCCGCCTCTCGAGTTCTACTCACGGTCGGGTCATACCAAAGACAATCATAAAAATGGTACCTACTGCCTTCTGGTGAGGCATGCCACAATACAGATGCGAGTGGGGAGTCAAACTCTTGCAGTTACCAAAGGGCCAGCCCCCCCCCATAACCCTAGCTGCATAGGTGAGAGGCCGAGGGCTAGAGAAGTGGAGATTGGCGCCACCAACGTGCCTTAAAGGAACAGTCCACCGTACTTCCATAATGAAATATGCTCTTATCTGAATTGAGACGAGCTGCTCCGTACCTCTCCGAGCTTTGCGCGACCTCCCAGTCAGTCAGACGCAGTCAGACGCGCTGTCACTCCTGTTAGCAATGTAGCTAGGCTCAGTATGGCCAATGGTATTTTTTGGGGCTGTAGTTAGATGCGACCAAACTCTTCCACGTTTTTCCTGTTTACATAGGTTTACATGACCAGTGATATGAAACAAGTTCAGTTACACAAATTGAAACGTAGCGATTTTCTATGCTATGGAAAGTCCGCACTATAATGACAGGCGTACTAACACCTTCTGCGTGCTTCGGCAGCGCATTGATATCTGAGCTCCGTATCAATGCGCTGCCGAAGCGCGCAGAAGGTGTTAGTACGCCTGTCATTATAGTGCGGACTTTCCATAGCATAGAAAATCGCTACGTTTCAATTTGTGTAACTGAACTTGTTTCATGTCACTGGTCATATAAACCTATGTAAACAGGAAAAACGCGGAAGAGTTTGGTTGCATCTAACTACAGCCCCAAAAAATACCATTGGCCATGCTGAGCCTAGCTACATTGCTAACAGGAGTGACAGCGCGTCGGACTGCGTCTGACTGACTGGGAGGTCGCGCAAAGCTCGGATAGGTACGGAGCAGCTCATCTCAATTCAGATAAGAGCATATTTCATTATGGAATTACGGTGGACTGTTCCTTTAAGTGCCTGGTTAGTATTGGGACTGGAGACTATCTGGGAAGACCAGGTCCTGGCATGGGAATGACTTTGACCCAATTTGAAGACGAGATTGTCATGTCAACCTCGGAGTCAGTTTCTCACAGCCTTCAAACATGGCCGACACGGTTTTGACTTTGGCTGACTTGATGTTCAACATGAACTGCAGGGATGGAGTATAAAAAGACTGCCATCAAATCAGACACATTATACTTCCTGTAGTGTGAGTGAGCTGAAAGCAATGGCTGAGTACCTTTATTTGTTGCAGGCGAACTTGATATGTTCAAAATGCCTGACAGCTTATGGTGGTCATATGTAGAAAACGAGTTGCCAGAAGGAGATGAAATAAATTGCATTCCCCTTGGGAGCGATAACCACAGGCGATAACAGAACATGAATGTCAGTGAAGCCTTAATCCAATTAGAGCATGGTTCTGTGTTCACAGAGGTGCTTCCCTGCTGGTCCAGCCAGAGGAGAACAACCACATCACCTGACTAAGAAAACTCCCGCGAGGTTTTAATGTCAAGTGACATGGTGATGTTCCGCAGCACTGGTGAAAGTCGGACAAAATTTCTAACCTGCTTGCATTGTTTTAGGTCCAGCATGCATCCTGTGAAGTCAGCACTGTGCAGCACTGGATTAAATCATACGTACACACATTTTGTCATGTTCACACTCACCCGATTACTGATCAGGCTCACCTGAGTTCACACTTAGACACATGTAGTTGTAGCTGAAAACTTTATTTTTTTTATAAGCAGGCAGAAAAATCCAAAATGTGAAGCAAAAACAGGCACAGTGTCAGGTGATTCGAAAACAAGATAAAGCCAGAATAACAAAACTAGGAACCCTTGCACGGTCAACAAAGGCTCAGTATGTTGAGCAAATAAACACTACTTCGGAGTGAGTGTTTGGACAGCGCTCGAATAGTGAGTGCGTGTGATTGAACTCAGGTGTGCATGATCAGTAATCTTGTGAGTGTGAACATGACGATGAGGGTGTAAGTAATGGGAGTTGTAGTCCATGCTGGTCATGTTTGTAGGCAGTGGTGACCTCTTGGAAATTGAGTCTGATACCAATTCCGGCATTGATATGACAGATTAATATGAGACTTTAATCATTTTCTCTGACAATGACTCTGCACTGATATCTATACTACTAAAGGAAGGCTGTCCGTCTCTGTTTCTCTGTCTTTTCACCTACACTACCGTTCAAAAGTTTGGGGTCACTTTGAAATGTCCTTATTTTTGAAAGAAAAGCAGTGTTCTTTTCAATGAAGATCACTTTAAACTAATCAGAAATCCACTCTATACATTGCTAATGTGGTAAATGACTATTCTAGCTGCAAATGTCTGGTTTTTGGTGCAATATCTCCATAGGTGTATAGAGGCCCATTTCCAGCAACTCTCACTCCAGTGTTCTAATGGTACAATGTGTTTGCTCATTGCCTCAGAAGGCTAATGATTGATTGATTCGGTATAAACATGTAAAAATTTTACATAAATAAATATATAAAATATTGACATAATCATACCAGGATAACACAAAGCGCACAGCGCTTGTTTCCATTGTGGTCCTTGGGTCAAGTGACTAGCATGTAACAAGTGACTAAAAATGAAAATAGAATATTATACAAATTGTTAAGATAAATTAAACAAGAGTATAAAATCAAAATGACTAGTAATATACATAAGGACTGTGTTCCTGGTTAATAAGTTCACTGAATAAAAACTGTTTGACTAGCAACTTGAAGAGAGACCTGCTTTGTGTACATTGAATATGAGATGGAAGCTCATTCCAGGCTTAAGTACCGGTATAAAAAAAAAAGAGGTGTTACCAAAAGATTTGACATGAGGAACATGGAGAGAAGAGGTGTTGGATCTTGTACCAATGCCGTGAATATTACGGGTAAGGGTAAGGGACTGAGAAAGACAAGAAGGGGCGTTTCCATTGACAATTTTATGTACTAAATTTAATTTAAGTTGTTTAATACGAAGTTCCACTGGCAACATCCTAACCAGGCAAAATTCATCAGCTCCAACATGGCTCCTTGACGGTGCATTCCAAAGATATCTAATGATTTTGTTCTGAGAAATCTGTAACCGAGACCTATGTTTCTTGGTTAATCCAGAATACCATGATGCACTGGCATAGTCATAGTGACTTTGGATTAAGGCTGACGCAAGCAGCTTTTTAGTTTCAAGGTTGACATTTTTAGTCTGTCTATACAGAAACTTTAATTTAGCATTGGATTTCTTAACTATTTTATCCACAATGCATTCCCCATCCAGGGATTGGTCCAATTCGACCCCCAAATACTTAACACTGGATTGACATGTCAAAGTACTGCCAGCACATTGCACCTGAATGGAACTAATTTTGTTGAGTTTTCTCTTAGATCCGAAGAGAATTGACTCCGTTTTGCCAAGATGTAAGGAGAGCTTATTGTCAATCAGCCATTCCCTGATTGACTCTAACTCCCTTGATAATCTATGTTGAATTTCGTCCGGATTGCTGCCTGGTACAATTATTGCCGAGTCATCTGCATAAAGCAGAAGTTTACATTTAACAGCTGAGGAAATGTCATTGACATAGATGAGGAAAAGTAAAGGGCCTAATATTGACCCTTGTGGCACTCCACAAGTAATTTTAGAAGCCCTTGACATTGTGCCACCTATTTCCACAACTTGTTGGCGCTCACTCAAGTAGGAATTAAACCAGTTGATGGCAGATCTATGAAGACCAATTGCTTCTAATTTATAGAAGTATTTGATGGTTAACTGTATCAAAGGCTTTCTGCAGGTCAAGGAGCACCATACCTACATAATTGCCTTTGTCCTGTTCCAACTTGATAAAGTCTGTAAGATGTACCAAGCAGGTGTCAGTTGAATGTGATGTCCGAAAACCGGATTGAAACTCAAATAGGAGTTTGTGGTTGGAGAGATATAGATCTAGTTGTTTGTAGACTTGGATGATTAGAAAACCCTTGTACAATCATGTTAGCACAGCTGAAAACAGTTGAGCTCTTTAGAGAAGCTATAAAACTGACCTTCCTTTGAGCAGATTGAGTTTCTGGAGCATCACATTTGTGGGGTCGATTAAATGCTCAAAATGGCCAGAAAAATGTCTTGACTATATTTTCTATTCATTTTACAACTTATGGTGGTAAATAAAAGTGTGACTTTTCATGGAAAACACAAAATTGTCTGGGTGACCCCAAACTTTTGAACGGTAGTGTATGCAAATTGACATGGCTGGACGCACATACTCCAAACTTTGCACATGGATTTGTGACACCCCAGAGGGGCCCAAGACAACATTTTTGATTTTCCAAAACATGGGATTAGTGCTAATCCAACACACTATTCATTTCCCATAGGCTACATGCGCACGCTAACACACTACACACAGCCTCGGTGGGGAATCCCTTCCCCGACTCGCCTGAGAGTTTTGATTGTATGGGACCTTGCAATTGGCGCTCCTCGCCAGAGATTTCCACTAGGGCTGAGTCTACGTCACTGAGGAGACATGGGGAGCAATTTACATCATTTTGACAGAACACGGTGAAACCGTATATATCACGTGTCCACTCAACTCTCCACTGGGCCATTCAGAGGGAATCAGGTTCACGGGCAATAACTACTAGTCTCTTGTATAGTAAATGATCTCACACAGAAGTGTGTCTGACATAACAGAGTGAAATTAATACTTTTGACTCGTTTACTTTTTGGTCCTCCATCCATCCATTATCTGTAGCCGCTTATCTTGTTCTACAGGGTCGCAGGCAAGCTGGAGCCTATCCCAGCTGACTATGGGCGAGAGGTGGGGTACGGTACACCCTGGACAGGTCGCCAGGTATCGCAGGGCTGACACATAGAGACAAACAGCCATTCACACTCACACCTACGGTCAATTTAGAGTCACCAGTTAACCTAACCTGCATGTCTTTGGACTGTGGGGGAAACCGGAGCACCCGAAGGAAACCCATGCGGACACGGGGAGAACATGCAAACTCCACACAGAAAGGCCCTCGTCGGCTGCTGGACTTGAACCCAGGACCTTCTTGCTGTGAGGCGACAGTGCTAACCGACTGCACAACCGTGCCACCCCGTTTTTGATCCTATTCACTTTAAATAAACAAACAACAGTCAAAGGTTTAAGTGCTTTAAAAGGTTTCAATGAACACTGATAGTTCTGTCACGTTTTTCAGAAAATCCTCAGGTTTTAGGAGATTGTTTAAAACAATGTCTTAGGACGGGGTGGCACGGTGGTGTAGTGGTTAGCGCTGTCGCCTCACAGCAAGAAGGTCCTGGGTTCGAGCCCCGTGGCCGGCGAGGGCCTTTCTGTGTGGAGTTTGCATGTTCTCCCCGTGTCTGCGTGGGTTTCCTCCGGGTGCTCCGGTTTCCCCCACAGTCCAAAGACATGCAGGTTAGGTTAACTGGTGACTCTAAATTGACCGTAGGTGTGAATGTGAGTGTGAATGGTTGTCTGTGTCTATGTGTCAGCCCTGTGATGACCTGGCGACTTGTCCAGGGTGTACCCCGCCTTTCGCCCATAGTCAGCTGGGATAGGCTCCAGCTTGCCTGCGACCCTATAGAAGGATAAAGCGGCTAGAGATAATGAGATGAGATGTCTTAGGACATCATGGGTTGAAATATTTTGTGAATTGCATCCAGCCTTTTTTCTCAATCCAGACATCCAGACCATCTGCTGTCTAGCTATAGCTTATGAATAACAGTAATAAATACTCCATATTAGACAAAGCAGCAAAGTGAAAATTGGTGAAAACAAATTTAGGATGCACAGTGGCAAACTGCTTCAAGGCCCACTTTCATGTCTGACCCTTAGACTTCTCAACAAGTTGTTATTCGAGGGCCTGAAATCCTGCTGATATTTAGTGATTGATCTTATGCTTAAAAAGGCTGGGAAAACAATTAGAGAGAGATCAGTTAGCTGTTTCCCAAATCCAACACAAGGTGGACAGGGTGCGCTGCGCTCACTGCTGGCTTTGTCACTCCTTTAGGCAGATCACATGGACTTGTGCAAATGTCACCAGGGCGACATTTAAAAGGGCCAGGCTAAAGTGTTGCTTTGGAGAGGAAGAATCCTAGCACAGCGCTGCCTCTGTACAACCCACCGTCTCTAATGACCTCTTTTCCATAATGGAAACAGATCTCTTCTGCATCAGGCTCAAGGCTGGAATGAAAGCAGTCTAAATAAAGCTAGATTCAAATATAACAGCAGGGATAAAAATGTATTCATGACGAACGATAAGAGACAGCAAAAGAAACAGAAAGTGAGAGAAGAGAGAGAAAGAGAGATGGAGTGGGAGGTAGGTTAAGGAGGAGAACAGAGAATGAAACAAGCAGAACAGGTGAAGCAAGGAATATTGCAACATATGGAAATGTATGGCGGTCTCTTGGTGGTGCTTCTGTTCGCTCCACAAGCACCAATAAAAAGGGTCATCTGCCAATCATCTTGTCCTCAAGGACTGGTGTGCGAGTGGGAGGCTCTGTAGTGTTTGTGCGAATGCAGCTTTTAAAACCAGAATAAAAACCGACACGGCCTGTGCCACATCCTCTTCTACCAATGATTAACGTACTTTTTAACCATTTGGAGTTACAGTTAATGTTATGGAACACCTGCGAGACATGTTAGCACCTGTTATCATTTACAAAACAGTAGCGACAAAGGGTCGTTCTCTCACCAGCCTCTCTTTTTTATCAGTCTTGTGCTAATAAGACAAAAAAAAAAACACCCCACACCCCTTATCTTGTTACAGAGGAACCTAGAAGCATACAGTTACAAACCACTAGCACTGAAGCCTCCTTCCATAAATGTTAAAGGGGAACTGAAGTCCTTTTTAAACTTGCTTTATTTCTTAATTAACGTGTTATTCAATTCCATTTTCGGTTTTAGTAACCTTATATCTGTTATAACCTTATAAACTGTTAATATTATAGTCAGGTTGTCTGTTGTTGCCCAAATGAGGATGGGTTCCCTTTTGAGTCTGGTTCCTCTTGAGGTTTCTTCCTCATGTCGTCTGAGGGAGTTTTTCCTTGCCACCGTCGCCACAGGCTTGCTCATTGGGGATAGATTAGGGATAAAATTAGCTCATGTTTTAAATCGTTCAAATTCTGTAAAGCTGCTTTGCGACAATGTTTATTGTTAAAAGCGCTGTACAAATAAACTTGATTTGATATCGTGACTCGTATTGGCAACTAATTGCAATTAAATATTATACTTATCAGCCTGTTCGGTTTTTAGCCGTGTTGAATTCAGTTCGTTTGGTCCACGGCAGGCGTCGCTTATCCGTGCGATCGTCACGAGACTTGTGCGAGACTTCGAAACGTGAAGTGTCAGCCAGGTGTCAGTGCCGCCATTTTGAAAACTGTTTTCCAAACGAAATATTGCACAAAAACGAGTTTAAATGACGATTACTGCCGACTTTTTTCAAACTTTCCTGATTGCTATCAAAACAAACAAAACTTCCAGCTTGATTACGTCAGCATTCGAAAGAGGGTGCGTGCGTCTTTTGACAACGTTGGCAGATGTTGGTCACTTTGATTTCCGCTGTACGTTTTACTTCTGTCCTACGATGTCTTGGACAGGTCTCAACGAATCTCGCTTACGGCCATCGCTTCGACATATGGACCGATATATTACAGAGCATATTTCAAACACTCATAATTTGCTATAGCAGTGACAAAATAGCTATCGAAAATGCATTCCGATATTTAATAAAATGAGATAAATAGAATTTTAATAATAAAAGATTTACCTTCAGTTCTCCTTTAATAACAATGATAAACCTCCAGGATTCTCCAGAAAATCTGAAGAATAAAAGGTAGTAGGCGGCTCTGGAAGCTGCTGCAGTGCACCGAAGGCGTGCTAATGCTGGGGGGGAGGGGCATGCCCCCCCCCCAGAAAATTTTAAAATTTACATGCCTTCTGGTACACTCTTAGCTAATAAATTACTAACCACTTCCCTGTAAAATACTTGCAAAGTATGTATGAAATTTCCCTCCAGATGTGTGTTCGGCTTTCTCAGTCACACTTAGTAGTACGCTGCCTGGCTCTGTAACATAACTACATGGTGAGCTTATTTGGTGCATGTGTAATGTACTTGATGTGCTTCTGGTGTGGTATTGTGTATTATATAGTAGGGCTGCACGATAAATCGTTAAAAAAAAAATCGCGATCTCGATTCACACATACACGTGATCTCATTTCAAAACACAATTCTTAAGCATTTTATTTCACGAGCGGCATCACAAACAAATGCTCCCATTTCTTCCTGAATTTTTTCAAGCACCCTTAAAGGCAGCACTGCCGCTGACTCCTCCCTCGACCTATGGTAAAGCGTCTTTACAACAGGTGATTCAGTCAGTGGAGGAAGCCCGCCTGCAGTTGAGTGTGTGGAAACCAGTGTTGCCAGATTGGGTGGTTTCCCACCCAATTGGGGGGTTTTGAATTCTACTTTGCGGGCAAAAAACGGCTTGGGCTGGTTGACAAAAATTGGGTGGGTTTGACGTTAATTCGGCGGGTTTTTATCAGATGTTTATAAATATTTCGCACCATAGACCCAGTTTACCCAGTACCCCTTAGGTATTTTAAACAACCAAAATCGAGCATTGGCCTAAATTAATCATTAACAATAAACATTAATCTCATTAAGTATTACTTAAACAAAAAAATGTCGATGTAACTGTAAGACTAATATGAATGTGTGTAATGTAGTGCAGAAACTGAACTCATAAACTAGTAAATAAGAATGACGCAATCCATTCTCCATTTTCTCTTCTCATGTTACATTCAGCCATGCATCGTAGCCTAACTTTTGTTTTTAAATTGAAGTATATAAAACAGGTACAATCTAACAAATCCACAAAAATCAGGATAACAGATGAAGAAAATACATGGATGTAGACAAAAATAAATTAAGCAGAATAACTAGGCCTATAAAATTAATAAAACAAACAAGATAAGTAAAAAGATAAATAAAAGACAAATAAAAAATAAATAACCTCAGCAATGCAGATGTTATAAACAGTGCAATAAACATTTTGTATAAAAAATCGTGCCAAAGAATCATGATCTCAATTCTAAGCAAAAAAATCGTGATTCACATTTTTTCCAGAATCGTGCGGCCCTATTGTATAGTTTTAATTTCAGCATCCAATAAGTTCTTTGCACTTGCACTTTATAAGTACAAAGCCTTCTCTAAGGGAACAGACATCTCTGTGGGAACTGAGGCACTCTGGGTAGCTTCTGGATGTGAAAATACCAATTGTTAGACATCTCATCTCATTATCTGTAGCCGCTTTATCCTGTTCTACAGGGTCGCAGGCAAGCTGGAGCCTATCCCAGCTGACTACGGGCGAAAGGCGGGGTACACCCTGGACAAGTCGCCAGGTCATCACAGGGCTGCCACATAGACACAGACAACCATTCACACTCACATTCACACCTACGCTCAATTTAGAGTCACCAGTTAACCTAACCTGCATGCCTTTGGACTGTGGGGGAAACCGGAGCACCCGGAGGAAACCCACGCGGACACGGGGAGAACATGCAAACTCCACACAGGAAGGCCCTCGCCGGCCACGGGGCTCGAACCAGGACCTTCTTGCTGTGAGGCGACAGCGCTAACCACTACACCGCCCCTGCAGTAAATATAGACTTTATATTTATTTGGCTCACGGAAGGTTTTAGTTTCTTTTTCAGTGGCATTCTGTGAAAACCGAGTGAAATCATCTGCAACAACTACCAACCGTGTCTTTACCGTCTGCTACAGTCTGGTCATGTGGTCCGGCTCAACCAATCAGAGCACGGGAATCGATCAATAAATATGTCGTCGCTTCCGGTCATACTAGACCCGAGTCTAAGACAATTTTGTAGTGAAATAATTGGATTTGCAGCAAATTATGGGCAGTGGAGACGATATAAATCGCTTGAACATTGAAAGGAAATTTTCTTTCTTTCTTTTTTTTTCCTGGGATTGAGTAGCCAGTGCAGACCATCTGTGTAGGCGGAGAAAACTGCCAGTCACCGGCACTTGTGGACATCTCTGAACATCTAATTTCTAAAAAATAGTTTCACGATATCATTTTTTTGTTGTTTTATTTACATTTATTCAGGCCATTTATCATCAACATTTAGTTCTTTTAAATCCTCCACCATGCAACATCCTGTGACTGAATTACAATGAAGTTATAATAGAAATGATAAAAGATTAGAGCAAGTGCATTATTATAAACCTGTGATTTACAACCACAACTATTGTCAATGCTGCTGTGATAGAAAACTAATCAACACCGACTGACCAGTCAGGTTTGAGAATTCATCAATGTTGTTGTATAACATAGAACATTAAAAAAAAGTATATAGCATTTACACTACCGTTCAAAAGTTTGGGGTCACCCAGACAATTTTGTGTTTTCCATGAAAAGTCACACTTTTATTTCCCACCATAAGTTGTAAAACAAATAGAAAATAGAGTCGAGACATTTTTCTGGCCATTTTGAGCATTTAATCGACCCCACAAATGTGATGCTCCAGAAACTCAATCTGCTCAAAGGAAGGTCAGTTTTATAGCTTCTCTAAAGAGCTCAACTGTTTTCAGCTGTGCTAACATGATTGTACAAGGGTTTTCTAATCATCCATTAGCCTTCTGAGGCAATGAGCAAACACATTGTACCATTAGAACACTGGAGTGAGAGTTGCTGGAAATGGGCCTCTATACACCTATGGAGATATTGCACCAAAAACCACACATTTGCAGCTAGAATAGTCATTTACCACATTAGCAATGTATAGAGTGGATTTCTGATTAGTTTAAAGTGATCTTCATTGAAAAGAACAGTGCTTTTCTTTCAAAAATAAGGACATTTCAAAGCGACCCCAAACTTTTGAACGGTAGTGTATAGTATATCAGCTCCAAAACTACACAACATACAAAGACAGTAATAAAAGCTTCAGTTTTGCCCTTTCCACATGTTTTTCTAACATATTTTTGAAAGCGGAGTTTGTTCGCCGTGTTTTGTTCTCCTGTCCACATGAAGCTTTTTGAAAACATCCTTCAAGGTGGAGAAATTTTAAAACTCACTGTTCGCTGTCTTCATGTGGGCGGGGGAAAAAACCCCCGACTGCTTTTGAAAACATGGATGTCGCAGTATCAAGCTACGCAGCATAACGGTGTGTGTTATCAATGTGCCAGGATGCTGGACAGGCTGTTAGTTTGTGGTCTGTAATTTCTCATGCACTTTGTCAAGAAGGTTATGTTTTGTTTGTCTGTCTCGCTCGTTGTCTGCCTGACTGTAAGCAGGATTGCGCAAAACCTGCTGTCCCAGTTCCAATGAAATTTAGTGGAAGGGTGTAGCACAGACCATGGAAGAACCCGTTACATTTTCAAGGGGTTCTAAGTCACGGGTCGGACCCATGAATTTACTTTTGCAAGATACGGCATTTGGCCGTGGTGGAAATCTGTGCTCAATAATGCCATACGTCTTAAAATCCAGTAGACTGCAGTAAAGTTTAAGAGTGGTGAAATATAGCCAGTGTAGAAATATGATGACTCCATATCACAATCCATTCATGGTACTACTAATCCTCTGGGATACACATGTAGGGTAGGCACATAATTCTAATAGATCTGGAAATATATCCAGACACACATAATATGGTTGTGGTTGCAGATTTGCATATCACAGAAGAGTCGACTATTGTCCTTGACGGAGGACAGTATTGTCCTTCTAGTTTAATAGTGTGTTTGTAATTGAATTTTGTTTTACTTTATTATTACACCAGAGCTACACTGCTCCAAAATCCACCTCTTCAGTGGTACAATTTGTACTGTGATCTGAGATTGTGCAGAGAGGTTTGGGGTGGCTAATCATTCTTTTTTGCAGCTGAATAGTGAAAGACGCAGTTCAACATGGTTGAGCTGAAGGCATGCAAAGGCTACTCATGTCTGACCATGGAACACATCTCAGATATTCATACCGATAGGCAATTTAGAGTAGCCAATTAAAATAACCTGCATGTCTTTGGGGGAAACCAGAGCACCTGGAGGAAACCCATGCAGACAACCTGCAAACGCCACATAGAAAGGCCCCTGTCGACCACTGGGCTTGAACCTAGAACCTTCTTGCTGTGAGCCAACAGCGTTAACCACTACACCACAAGACACAGGTGAATATGTTAATAATAATAATAATAATAATAATAATAATAATAATAATGTTAAATTTATATAGCGCCTTTCAAGAAACCCAAGGATGCTTTACAATTATAGACAAGGAAAAAAATAAATAAATAAAAATAATAATAAAAAAAGTAAAAAGTCCACCAAGTAGGGGTCAGGATGTAATTCCCGAGGTGTAGCAGCCACAGTCCCACCAAAACGCACGAAAATGAGTCCCACATCTCCAGCACCGCCGCCGTGACGCCGTCAGCAACATCGCTCAAACAGCATGCCATGGATCCACAAAGCGAGCACAGAAGCTCCGCCACGCAGAGCGCTGGTATGTCCAAACCGCCTGCACAGCCGCCGCGACACCACCGAGCAACATCGCTTGGAACATCACGCCAAGCGTTAAAGCGCAGAGCGCTGGACAGCCACGATGTAAAATGAGCAACGAGCTCAATGCAGTCCATAGCTGGGAGCGCAGGCATCACCCACAGCGAACCAAGGCCTGGAGGGAACCGACGCCCAAATTAGGTCCGGAGCTACACCACCACCGGCAGACAAAACACTCAAACATCAAACTACACAAACACACAGAAAAAAATATAAATAAATAAAATAAAAATAGAAAAATAAAAAAATACAAATTAAATAAAAAAAAAGCTCTGTTATTTGTTGTTTTCAAGCATACTCATAACAGTAGTTGATCTGACTGTCGGTCCAAACATATTAGTGTTTGTTTTTGAACTTTTAGCAAATGTTTGGTATTTTTCTGCATTTTACCTTTATTATTGCTCAATCCACATGCTCTTGGTGTGCAGTATCACTGGGTTGGCGTGCTCATGTGAGTATTTTCTAAAAACGCTATAGATGTGGATGGAAAATTTATTCTGAAAAATATCCTGGGCCGCTGTCTAAAAGTCAACTCGGACCTTCTATGAAGGTTGTCTGATCTCTGGGCTCAGGACTTTTTATTCCGTCTCGTACTGAAAAGGGGGGAAAAAATCCATAAAAAAAAGAAAAGGTCATTCAGGGTTCCGAAAATATTATTTTAGTTTTGGGTTATTAACCTCTTACCCTCATCCATCAAGAAGAGAGAAGAAGGATATGACTGGTAGAGAAGAGAAATGCTGCTATCCAGAATGGGAAAATGGATTTGGAATGAAATGTCTTTAATATCCCACAGGTCATGACAGAACGTCTTGCTGGTAGGAGACCGAAAGAGCAAGCGAAAGAAAGGACTGTGAAATTAGGTCTGTCCATCTGTCTTTCCGGCCTGTTGACGACAGATTGACCAAAACCGAGAACATGTATCAGTCTTCCACGGCACTGCATTCATCTCTCTCTCTCTCTCTCTTCCCCCAATACTTTCTCAATGAACAAGTGTCTGACACTGTCAATGTACAGTATTTGGGTTTAAACCGGAAGTGGGCGTGGCCTAAATCAGAACAGTGCTTATGTAAATATTGTGTCCTCTTTGTATCTGTATTTGTTTCCATTTAGAAAACATCTGTTTATTCAGAATAATATATTCGTAATCAGGAACATCCCCAATATAATATGAGCTTCATTTACATCTTTTTTAATTAAACATTTTAATAAAGGGTGTGAATGGTTGTCTGTGTCTATGTGTCAGCCCTGTGATGACCTGGCGACTTGTCCAGGGTGTACCCCGCCTTTCACCCGTAGTCAGCTGGGATAGGCTCCAGCTTGCCTGCGACCCTGTAGAACAGGATAAAGCGGCTACAGATAATGAGATGAGCTTGCTTATGTCACAGACGAGCCCAGACGCTCGATAATCCCTCTCAGAATGTGAAAATTCTACTTGGAGGGAAGGAGAAAGTTAGCCGAGTATAATTCAGGCACAGAATGAAGTGTTTACAGACCAGACCAGCGTTAAGAAGGCACTAAATAAACCCCTGAATAAATAGGTAACACAAACCCACTGACTCCAATCATGAAAACTAAAGAGAGGAACAGAGATTAGTTGCAGTTGAAGCTTGGGGATTTAAAGGTGAGTACAGAGCAGGATGGTTTAGCCAAGTGTAACAAATAACACGGCTTTAAAATGAACAATCATCAGTCTTCCTGTTACTGAGCCACAGCACAGACCAGGCGCTCTTAGAGGAAAAAGAGGTTTCTTAGGGGCTCTGTTCTTAGCCAAACACTGTTGTAGATTTTCTATAAGGGACCTTTAATGATTCCCACATTGGAACACTTAAAGAATGCTTTTACTTGGGTCTCTTGAATGGCACAACAGAAAAGCGTTCGCCTTATCATCCGGAGATCGCAACATTACCAACTGTTCCATACAACACTCATTTCTTCATTGCCGACATCCTTGCTGGACTTTATAACAATTGGATCAGGTTAATACCATGCGAACTGATCACACTCACTCTACATTTAAAAAAAAAAAAAAAAAGCATTCACCCTATCATAGGGTGGCACTGTCAGAGATTGCTGGTTTGAATCCTGAAAGTGCCATTCCACCATTGGATGTATTCTTTGGCATAAAATACAATATATTTTATGACAACATGACTAGACAGAGAAATCTTTTAGCTTCAAAATGATATATCAAACATCATTTTTGACAACGACAAGTATATTAATTTTGCGACCAAAGTCACCTACCCTTTTAATTTCCGCGCGGTAGTGAAACGTGACGTCATCGGCAGGTTCCCCTTCTTGTGTACCACATGTCGGTCTATTTTTAGACCAGGAAACCCCCAAAGTGAGAGAGTCATTTCTCCTCGTATATGGGGGCCAAAAAAATTGTGAAAAATTTTGAGTTAATCTTTCAGTTAGCTAGATTTATTGGTATTAGCTAGATTTATTGGTATTATTTTTATCGCGTTCTATCCGCCATTGCTGATAATATGTGCCATGTCACGTGGTACACAAGAAGGGGAACCTGCCGATGACATCACGCGCGGAAATTAAAAGGGTAGGTGACTTTGGTCGCAAAATTAATATACTTGTCGTTGTCAAAAAATTATGTTTGATGTATCATTTTGAAGCTAAAAGATTTCTCTATCTAGTGATACCATTTATATATGTTGTCAAAATATATTGTATTTTATGCCAAAGAATACAACCAATGGTGGAATGGCACTTGAAGATGCTGCAGCTATCTGTGGCTGGGGGTCCAAGAGAGCAAAACTGGCTGTGCTTTCAGGAAGGGAGTAGGGGAATACTCCCTCCTTTATCAATCAACATTAGCTGTCAAGTGTATGTGAGCATCATGGGTTTCCCACACTTGAAAGGGAAGGACTCGGACACAGGATTCCACTCGTCTTGTGTTTTTATTGATTTTCAGAGGAGTTGACGTTGTAGTAGAAAGTTGACATGTAGCAGAATTGTGGTAGTAGTAGAGATATAGTAGAGTTTTTTCTAGAAGAAGTAGTAGAAGGTGAAAAACCTTTAACCATACAGACGCAAAAATAAAATGATTAACAAAAGTTCATTGTTCAATGATTCATTATTTACACTCAGCATGTATGAATAAATGCCGGTTTTCCACAACAAAGCCCAAGTTAATTAGGCAACAAGGTAAGTATAAGGTAAGTTAAGTATATTTTAACCATTTACATCTAACCATTTTAACCATTAGCCCTTTAACAGGCAGTTTGAGCACTTTAACTGAAGATATTTTACTGCACGCCATTGAGAAAAGAAACTAATGAAATTCAAGTAATGTAATGAAACGAAGGACACACGTTAGCAACAGTGGCGGCTGGTAGTCTTTCAAACACGGGAGGCTGGTCGGTTACGATATTTCCAGATTTTAAAAGAAAAAACACATCAATTTTGCCCATACTCTTGCCTCTGATCTGGCTGATTGTTGGCAGGGTCACAAACTGTGAAATAACAGGTTCTTTTGGCCCATTAGCCTACTGTCCAATATACATGATGGTGGTGTTGGGGGGGGTATATTTTAATATTTTATATTTTAAAATTGTGGCATGTTGTTTAAAAATTGATCATTATTGAAAGCAGCTCTTTGTCAGGAACCTCAGCAGTAGAGCTGGGTGCCACACATTTCATTCAATGACACTTTCCCTATATTTTACTTATTTTGACTGAGAAATGTTTTATTGACAATTTTGATAACCCTTCACTTTTAATCCAGGTCTGTAGTGTGAAATGTTCTTGGCTGTGTTTTTGTTTAAAAATGTTTTCCAAATTGTAGCTGTGTTTAATTCATATCCAGAAAAATATATATTCAAATATAGTATACTCAGCATAAACATTTTAAATAGATTCTATATTTTTGGTCCATCCATGACATATTACTAAAGTAGCCTATTTACTGTTGTTGATGTGGGTCACTTGCTGTTAGCCAATTCACTTTCTCGTACCAGGAGAGCTGAAAGGAACGAGTATTATTCCCTACCTTTTTCACCAAGTCAGTTTGAGGCGTTGGTCTACCCTGCTCTTTAATTTTAATTATTTCCTCGAAAGGAAGACTGGCAAATGGCTCCGCCAAAATTAAATCAGCAATGCTTGGCATCCGTGCGCAGCTTTCTTGCTAGCTGACTAGCCCCCTCAAGTTCAAGTTCAGTCACTCAAATAAACGAAATTTCTGGAACTAAGATAGCAAACTTGACAACACTATATTTACACTTTATTTACAATGAAAATATATACAAACTAAAAAAGCTGGTAGAAACCGTATGTAATGAATGAAATCAAAATGTAAGCTGATCTCTTACAATACACCACAGCACTTGCGAATCCGCATGGGACTGAACTGATGTTGCCAGATACTGCTGACGTTATCCAGCCCAAAATATGTTCAAAACCCGCCAAAATGCACTTAAAACCACCCAATTGGGCGGGAAACCCCCCAATCTGGCAACACTGTACCGCTGCCTGTCTATAGTTGAAACAAGCTGTCAATCAAAGAAAATATCCGGCCGCTTTCACCAATCACCAGTCTCCTCGGGAAACTGCCATGTCCCTCCCATGTGAGGCTGGGAGTCCGTGGGCGGGCATTTTCGCAGTATTTGTCCAATAACCGTCTTGCATTTTGAGATTGAAAAGCGCATAGCTCCCAAATGCCGTTGAAGTCCATTGAGGCTGGGAGTCCGTGAGACTCCGTGGGCGGGCATTTTCGCAGTATTTGTCCAATAATCGTCTTGCATTTTGAGATTGACAAGCACATAGCTCCCAATCCACTGAGGCTGGGCTGCATCGCGCTGTCACGAGGGGGAAAAACTCACGCACACATTAGGCGAACTGGGGAAAGTTATAACGGAATGATTTCGCACTGTAGTTGGGTTGAGCACATATATTTCTATGATTCTGGATCTGAAATAGCAATGTTATAAGGTCGGCTATAACATAAGCCTAGCGCAATTCATCCTACATGATGTTCGTCATTTTTAGAGGAGGCTGAGCCTCCCTCGTTGTCTTAGAGCAATCGCCCGTGGTTAGCAACTACCAGCAAGCTATAAGTTTACTAAACATGGAAACATGCAAACGCCAGAGATTCTGCCTGACTGCATTGGCGATTGAGAAGTTTAAACCGTTAAACCAAACACAGGTAAGAAACAAACATTTCTCATACCCACGGATTACTGCGAGCGCAGCGTTTGCATTTGCACATAAAAAAGTTCAGTGGGCTTACCGGTAGCCTTTTTCACCCTTTTTTTTCCCCTGATGTGCTGTAAAGTCTGTGTTAGTAGCGAATTCTCTTTGCAGCTGCTGTGCTGCTGTTTCATTACAGACTGAACGCCAACTCTGCCTATTGTTCTAGAAAGACCGCTGCCCTGCTAATTAGCGTTGTGATTGGCTTCACCTGTTCAGCGCAGCGTGCTGCCACGCCGTGCGCTGGCAGCGTAGCACTGCGATTCAGCGTAGCAGGGAGTAGCGGAGGCAGCTGTCAATCATGTGAGCCTGCGTTCAGACACTCCTCGCGGCAGGTTGCCGCGACATTAGCCATTCATAGGCGTCTGTAAGCTGATGTATGTGGAAATGTGCGGATAGCGCTTTCCTCTGAGTGTGTTACGCCGCCCCCTCAGAAGACGCCTTCGCTCTCCCTGTTTGGAAGCTGTCATGTGACAGATGAGATGCCTGATGGACAGGAATTGGTCATGACTAAATTAGGGAGAAAAATCGCCCCCAATACCCCAAAACAAAAACCAAGGTTAGTCTTAGCAATGAAGTAAACTTCCGTTTCTGGTTGACAGTACGCTGTGCGTGTTTGGCTGCCACTCCTCACTGGAGCTTTTTTCAAGTCAAGTTTATTTGTATAGCGCTTTTAACAACACACATTGCTGCAAAGCGGCTTTACAGAAAATTAAAGGCTTTAAACATAAGCTAATTTTATCCCTAATTCATCCCCGATGAGCAAGCCTGTGGCGACGGTGGCAAGGGAAAACTCCCTGAGATGACACGAGGACGAAACCTTGCAAGGAGCCAGACTCAAAAGGGAACCCATCCTCATCTGGGTGATAACAGAGAGCGTGATTCTAAATAACTTGCTTCTATAATAGTGTTCTATATAGTCATAAAGTATAACTGTGTAACCAGGAAAATCATTATAGTTTTAACATGAAGTCTGTTTTGTTGACGTTATCAGCTGTTCCTTGATGGAAGTTTGAGTGCAAAACTGTTCATGACAACTGCAGTCCTAAAGTTAGTAAGTCGACTGTAGTCCTCAGGCATAGATGCATTACTGTAAGAGTCCAGAGCGTCCTCCAAGTGTGACTTTTGACTGTCCATATGGGGCCGTCCTCCACAGGAGCGATGTGATGAGACTCCAGCCAGACACAGGGCATCAGGATGGATCAGGCAGGTCTGAGGAGTAGAAGAGGTCAGCACCACTGGTTTCTCAAGATCGACATGTAACTCAACAGAGAGGGACAGACAGAGGGAAGAGATAGGGTGGGGGGGGGAGAAAACAGGTTTTTCTTTTTTTCTTTCCCCCCTCTTTTTTTCTTTCTGTGTTTATATGGTTTGATGTTTGTTCTTTGTTTGAGCGTTCTGTCCGCTGGTTGTGGCATTTTGTGGTGTAGCTTCAGACCCAGTTTTGGGCGTTGGTTTCCTCAGGCCATGGTCCGCCATGGGTGATGCATGTTTTGCTCGCTATGGACTGTAATGAGCTCATTGTTCTCTAACATTGGAGTTGCCCAGCGCTCTATGCAGCGGTGCTTCTGCGGTCACTTTCGGGATCCATGGCGCGGTGTTCCGAGTGATGTTGCTCGGTGGCACCGTGGTGACTGTGTATGCAGTGTGGGACATACCTTTGTACACGTTTTGGTAGGACCGTGGCTACCTACTGTACGCCACTGGAGTTACATCCTGATCTCTTTTGGTGGACTTTTTTGTTGGTGTTGTAATTGTAAAGCGACCTTGGGCGTCAGAAAAGCACTATACAAGTTAAAATTATTATTATATCAATCATGGTTTGATGATCTATGAAATATATTTCACAGTTATTCCATGAAATCGAGTCGTACACTACCGTTCAAAAGTTTGGGGTCATTTTGAAATGTCCTTATTTTTGAAAGAAAAGCACTGTTCTTTTCAATGAAGATCACTTTAAACTAATCAGAAATCCACTCTATACATTGCTAATGTGGTAAATGACTATTCTAGCTACAAATGTCTGGTTTTTGGTGCAATATCTCCATAGGTGTATAGAGGTCCATTTCCAGCAACTCTCACTCCAGTGTTCTAATGGTACAATGTGTTTGCTCATTGCCTCAGAAGGCTAATGGATGATTAGAAAACCCTTGTACAATCATGTTAGCACAGCTGAAAACAGTTGAGCTCTTTAGAGAAGCTATAAAACTGACCTTCCTTTGAGCAGATTGAGTTTCTGGAGCATCACATTTGTGGGGTCGATTAAATGCTCAAAATGGCTAGAAAAAATGTCTTGACTACATTTTCTATTCGTTTTACAACTTATGGTGGGAAATAAAAGTGTGACTTTTCATGGAAAACACAAAATTGTCTGGGTGACCCCAAACTTTTGAACGGTAGTGTACATGAGCTGATAGCTCATGAGGCACGTAGCACCGACTCGGCTATAAGCCATGTACGACGAGACTGAGTGGAATAACTGTTTTATTTTACCCACATTCACTGGATTTTGAGAAGCAGAGCATTTTTATTTTTTGCAAATTCGATAAATAAAAACTTCATACAAAACGTCAGACAAAATCATTTCCACTTAGAATGCAAACAAACCGGCGAAATGACAGGAGCAATTTGTGGAAAATGCTATAGTAATAATTCTTGAAAAATACAAAACGTTCTTACCATCAAATACTTTTCTTCCATATTTTGTTGCTTGTTTTTTGTATTTTTGGGGGGTTTGTTTTCGAGTAGAGTTTTTATTTCGTCCTCGGTTGGTTCAGCAACACGCTCCACCATTTTGTTTTTCTTTAGGGTTTTTTGGCATTTGGCAAACCAACTTAAAGGTGCATTACTGCCACCAACTGGGCTGGAGTGTGGAACAGGCAATATTGGGGATGGGAGGAACAGGACACTATATTCTCATCTCATCTCATTATCTGTAGCCGCTTTATCCTGTTCTACAGGGTTGCAGGCAAGCTGGAGCCTATCCCAGCTGACGACGGGTGAAAGGCGGGGTACACCCTGGACAAGTCACCAGGTCATCACAGGGCTGACACAGACACAGACAACCATTCACACTCACATTCACACCTACGCTCAATTTAGAGTCACCAGTTAACCTAACCTGCATGTCTTTGGACTGTGGGGGAAACCGGAGCACCCGGAGGAAACCCACGCGGACACGGGGAGAACATGCAAACTCCTACAGAAAGGCCCTCGCCGGCCACGGGGCTCGAACCCGGACCTTTTTGCTGTGAGGCGACAGCGCTAACCACTACACCACCATGCCGCCTGGACACTATATTATTTTAGCTATTTCTGTTTTGTTTAAATACTTAAAAACAAAGTGATGTATCTAGGGCGGCACGGTGGTGTAGTGGTTAGCACGGTCGCCTCACAGCAAGAAGGTTCCGGGTTCGAACCCAGCGGCTGGTGAGGGAGTTTGCATGTTCTCCCCGTGTCTGCGTGGGTTTCCTCCGGTTGCTCTGGTTTCCCCCACAATCCAAAGACATGCAGTTAGGTTGACATGGGGCAGCCTTGGGCTGAGGTGCCCTTGAGCAAGGTACCTGACCCCTGACTGCTCCCCGGGTGCTCTGGTGTGGCTGCCCACTGCTCTGTGTGTGTGCGTGTGTTCATTGCTTCAGATTTGTTAAATACAGAGGATGAATTTCACTGTGCTTGAAGTGTGCATGTGACAAATAAAAGTTTCTTCTTAATGATGCGCTCTGTCATTTTGTTTTTCTCTACTCATGGCATATGAGCTGATAGCTTAATAGTAGAGTAGCCAATCAGAGCGCACGACTGCTCATATCCAGTCAATGTGGATAGAATAATAATGTATATAACTATATGTAATATATTCTCTTAAATCTGACCAACCACATTTTCCCTTTTTTCAGTGACGCTGAACCACAGTCAGACCGTTTTTATAAATAATTCAATCTTAATCATGCCCATGCCAGGTAACGGCACCTTCTGAAAAGGTAAGCTCATGAAATATTCAGCCTGGCATTGCATTCACAACCTTGAAAATAAGAACTGGAAATGTGATGTGATTTAGCACCTTTCAGATACTTCCGACGTGATCCTCTTGAAATGGAAGTTTATTATCTGTTATGACAGGGCTGTGAAGTGTCAATAAAATAAAACCTCAGCTAATTACGACAGGCATTTCAATCTTCTAGAGAGGGTCCAAATTTACAATTCAAATCCAGGCACACGAGGTGAATATTTATATTTGCATATCGGTCGAGCCACTCGAGTTTCATTCCTTTGTAAAGAGGTTAAGTGTCACATTTCTGACTTTCTATTTCACAAAAGGCTTTTTAGTTATTTAAAAAAAAAGCGCCTTGGCACTGTTTGAGTGGATTATAACCAGTCGTTAATCCTAATTGGAATTAACCCTGCATTAATAACTAATGAGTCACTGTGTAATTGAATTGCTTCACATGCAAAGCCGAGAGAAAAGACTACTGTAATAGCAGTAGTGTTGATCAGGAGAACGTCTCGGTCAGAATATATACTGTGTGAGAGCGGCAGAGTTGAAAGCACAGAGTAGGCTCGCGACTAATCCCCTGCTTTAAGAGAGGACAGAAAGAAAGTAAGAGGGATGAAAGAACTGAGAGAGAGAGAGAGAGAGAGAGAGAGAGAGGAGAAACGCAGCTATTTCAAAATGGATTTGTAAAGAAATGACTTTAATATCCCACAGGTCATGACAGAACGTCCTGCCGTGTGTGGGAGTGAGAGAATGAGACAGGGAAAGCGAGCGAGTCTGTGTGAAATCTGGTCTGTCTTTCCACCCTGTTGAGGAACAGATTGACCAAAACTGAGAGCACATATTACTCTTTCACTGCTGTGCTCTGAATAGCAAAAGCATAACTAATCCCCGGCTCTACAGCAGCACTAAGAATGCTCGATGAGCAAATTAATCTGTATAAAAAAGGACGGAAACAAAAGCAAACTCATTCCTATTGAGAATCAGCTCCGGGCACATCTCGCACCACAGCTTTCAGACGGACTCATCACTCACACGCTGTGCCAAACCTCAAAAAAAGAAGTCTTCGGGTGGCACAAACTGGCTTTCAGGTTTCTCCAAGAATCGTTTTTCAGAACTTCAGATCGTTTATGGAAAAGGCTTAACACGTTCAAGGTGCTCGACTACTGTTGGTTATTTTCAGTAGGTCGAATCTCTGTGCCAGAGAAATTTCCACACTACAGCTGTATTCAGTATCTGATCATAGAAAGGAAAAAAAAAAAAAACGTCGTCTTTGCTGTCGGAGTCTTCGAATTTCTTTGATTCTTACACACAAAGTTTCAAAACACAACTGCACTGATCTTCCCCTTTATAGTATCTTTCAGACATTTATTTGTATACAAGGATTAAACTATGATTAATCAGCAAGGGGATTAAGTGAGAGCGAGGCAGAGTTGAAATCCTGGAAAGATTGAATCGACTTACTTCAATTCCCAGGATATGATCTGTTCGGCTCACGCTGGATGTGAACAGAACTAAATATGTTGCCAGGAAAAGAAAAAATATCATAATTACTGTTTATCCTACGGTGCGCTGACATCATTCTTTGATATCATACTGTGTGTGTTTTTTGCTTACCCGAGCTTCTTTCCTTTTTTTTTCTTCCTTTAGAATGTTTGATGTTTTGCTTCTGACTTTTGTTTTATTGTTTTAATATGTTTGCTCGGTTGTCTTCTAGATGTAGTGGAGCTCCAGACCCACGTGTGAACAGCAGATTTCCTTTGGCCTTAAATGTGGTGCAATTTAGAAATGAAGGTGCTTTTGGTGAATTCATGGCAAAGACAAAATTCTTTATCAAATGAATAGCACTGATCATTCATGAGCGTATCACCAACAGACAGCTTGTACATAAAGTAAAGGCCCGGTCCCACAATACCAACAAGAAGACAGAGTCATCTATATCCCCCGCCCTATATACCAACTATATACAGTACCAAGTTTCAAGATATTATGTGTCACGTTTTTCAAGTTCTGCTGCAGGAAACCAACCCGAACTCTTTACACTGACCTCAGCAGCCCATGGCATAAACCCACAGTACCTTTGGTCCAGGTGAGCTAAAAATTAAAATTTCTCACATTTCTTAGTATCAAAAGGCACATATACATTACTTAATCAACACATATACTGTACCAACTTTCAAGACCATACCACTCATAGTTTTCAAGTTCTGCTCCGGAAACAAAACCTACGCCTAAGACTAACCTGAGACACTAAGTCTGAAATTGCTTCCATGGAAACATGAAAAACTAAAATTTCTCAAATTTCTTAGTATGAAATGATGTTATTTCCACCACTCTGAAGACTTGGCGTACACTACCATTCAAAAGTTTGGGGTCACCCAGACAATTTTGTGTTTTCCATGAAAAGTCACACTTTTATTTCCCACCATAAGTTGTAAAATGAATAGAAAATATAGTCGAGACATTTTTCTGGCCATTTTGAGCATTTAATCGACCCCACAAATGTGATGCTCCAGAAACTCAATCTGCTCAAAGGAAGGTCAGTTTTATAGCTTCTCTAAAGAGCTCAACTGTTTTCAGCTGTGCTAACATGATTGTACAAGGGTTTTCTAATCATCCATTAGCCTTCTGAGGCAATGAGCAAACACATTGTACCATTAGAACACTGGAGTGAGAGTTGCTGGAAATGGGCCTCTATACACCTATGGAGATATTGCACCAAAAACCAGACATTTGCAGCTAGAATAGTCATTTACCACATTAGCAATGTATAGAGTGCATTTCTGATTAGTTTAAAGTGATCTTCATTGAAAAGAACAGTGCTTTTCTTTCAAAAATAAGGACATTTCAAAGTGACCCCAAACTTTTGAACGGTAGTGTACATCACCTTGTTAACGTGTATACCAAGTTTCAAATCTGTATCATGAATAGTTTTGGATATATGATCCGGAAACGAACACTGCTCTTAGAAACCAAGTCAAAATCTATTTTTTATGTAAAATTGTTAAAAATACCTTTTTTCAAAAAACCAAAATAGCAAAAGGCAGCAGTTCACACGTTGCTTGATATGTATACAAAGTTTCATGAAGATATCTTCAGTAGCTTTAAAGATATGGCCCAGAAACGAAAACGTGACCGGACGGACAGATGGCTAGACAGACGGATGGAACCTGTTTCTATATCCCCCGCCAAACTTCGTTTGGGCGGGAGATAATAACTATAAATACAACTATAATGATAACTATAAATAAATGGGTCCCCGGCAGTTTATGTGGTTGATGGTCACACCAGACCGATAACGATACCTATAGCCCAGGCCTGGGTTTATCCGTATCAGTGAGATTACTTCTGGAGCAGTTTTTCCAGATAAAACATCTGACCAATCAGATAACTGTTTACGTGCGACGCTGTCTAAGCATGTGCTATTTTTCCCCAGGGATCTTTGTCCATCCTTGTTGCATCATGGAGTCTTGAAATACAGGTTCACGGAAAATATAATACAAAGCACGGATCTTTTATTCACGGTTATGTGATTTTCTGTGAAATATCAACAGTAAATGAATAAAGTACACATATAAATACAGGTAAGATATTTTAGTTATGAATTTCACCAGTCCAAACATTGAATTGTTTTAGACTTCTTCACTTTTTATCCGTGATGCATCATCCGTATGAAATCAGTAACCAAGCTGTAATACACTGAAACGTCCGTGACCAATCCGTAAATTATTAGCATCGGTGATGCATCCGTATTAAAATCCGTAACCACTCTGTGTTTTGTATCCTTTTTTATTATATTTCCGTAATCTGTGACCTATTCGTATTATATCAACCGCCGCAGTATGTGCATGGGTTGTTCTGAAGCCCAAGCTGTACAGTATGACCCGGAATAATGTGCTTATACTCAGAAAAAACTTCCATGACTATTCCTAAGTTGTGTGTATTTGTTTCCCTGAGTGTCAGGACCAAGTGATATTATAGTCAGGATTATAGTTGTGGTGTGACTACTCCAGACTGGAACGAAACTCAGGCAGAGATATAGTCATAGTTGTAGTTATATGTATAGTTATAGGTGTTGCAGGACCGGGCCTTAAAAGTAAGCAGTGAAAAATAAACCAAGTCGAGTATCACTATCCTTTGCCTTTAAAAATGCATCGGTTCTCTTCGGCACACAGTTGTACGTTTTATTATTAAAGCTGTTGATAGATTGCTCCAAGCATCTTTGCTTGACTTTGGTTCATATTTACTTTTGCGTGTATACGTCTCACACACACACACACACACACACACACACACACTCTTAGCTTAGCTGTCCATCGTATCCGATGATGATGCTTGCTCCAGGGGTTGGGGGGGGGGGGGGGGGGTGTTCAACATGCTATGGAGGCCAATCTTGGAGCCGCACACTCTTCCACAGATGGAGCAGGCATGCCCTGATGTTTGGTGGGTGGGGTCTGCCTGCCGGTGTCGTTGTGCACGTCTTGCGGTCCTCCTTTGGATGAAGGTGTCATTGATTTGTTCAGCTGCTTTGTTGTACGTGGCTCTCCAGGCTGGTCTATTGGATGCTAGTGCCTCGAGATGGCCAGGGTTGATTTTACAGCGCTTCAAGAGTTCTTTTGTAAAGTCCTGGCATCGCCTCTTCTGGCCACCAGCAGCCCGCTTGGAGTTGAGCAACTGTCCATACAGGACTTGGCGTGGGAGGCGATAGCCAGGCATGCGAATGGTGTGGCCAACCCAGCGTAAATGCCTGTTGGCCAGAGCTGCTTCCATACTGGTCGAGTATCACTATCCTTTGCCTTTAAAAATGCATCGATTCTCTTCGGCACACAGTTGTACGTTTTATTATTAAAGCTGTTGATAGATTGCTCCAAGCATCTTTGCTTGACTTTGGTTCATATTTACTTGTGTGTATACGTCTCACACACACACACACACACACACACACACACACACACACACACACACACACACACACACACTCTTAGCTTAGCTGTCCATCATGTCCGATGATGACGCTTGCTCCAGGGGTTGGGGGGGGGGGGGGGGGGTTTCAACGTTGTTGGCGTTGATGCCACCTCATGTGGCTATGGAGGCCAATCTTGGAGCCGCACACTCTTCCACAGATGGAGCAGGCATGCCCTGATGTTTGGTGGGTGGGGTCTGCCTGCCGGTGTCGTTGTGCACGTCTTGCGGTCCTCCTTTGGATGAAGGTGTCATTGATTTGTTCAGCTGCTTTGTTGTACGTGGCTCTCCAGGCTGGTCTATTGGATGCTAGTGCCTCGAGATGGCCAGGGTTGATTTTACAGCGCTTCAAGAGTTCTTTTGTAAAGTCCTGGCATCGCCTCTTCTGGCCACCAGCAGCCCGCTTGGAGTTGAGCAACTGTCCATACAGGACTTGGCGTGGGAGGCGATAGCCAGGCATGCGAATGGTGTGGCCAACCCAGCGTAAATGCCTGTTGGCCAGAGCTGCTTCCATACTGGTCGAGTATCACTATCCTTTGCCTTTAAAAATGCATCGATTCTCTTCGGCACACAGTTGTACGTTTTATTATTAAAGCTGTTGATAGATTGCTCCAAGCATCTTTGCTTGACTTTGGTTCATATTTACTTGTGTGTATACGTCTCACACACACACACACACACACACACACACACACACACACACACACACACACACACACACACACTCTTAGCTTAGCTGTCCATCATGTCCGATGATGACGCTTGCTCCAGGGGTTGGGGGGGGGGGGGGGTTTCAACGTTGTTGGCGTTGATGCCACCTCATGTGGCTATGGAGGCCAATCTTGGAGCTGCACACTCTTCCACAGATGGAGCAGGCATGCCCTGATGTTTGGTGGGTGGGGTCTGCCTGCCGGTGTCGTTGTGCACGTCTTGCGGTCCTCCTTTGGATGAAGGTGTCATTGATTTGTTCAGCTGCTTTGTTGTACGTGGCTCTCCAGGCTGGTCTATTGGATGCTAGTGCCTCGAGATGGCCAGGGTTGATTTTACAGCGCTTCAAGAGTTCTTTTGTAAAGTCCTGGTACCGCCTCTTCTGGCCACCAGCAGCCCGCTTGGAGTTGAGCAACTGTCCATACAGGACTTGGTGTGGGAGGCGATAGCCAGGCATGCGAATGGTGTGGCCAACCCAGCGTAAATGCCTGTTGGCCAGAGCTGCTTCCATACTGGTCGAGTATCACTATCCTTTGCCTTTAAAAATGCATCGGTTCTCTTCGGCACACAGTTGTACGTTTTATTATTAAAGCTGTTGATAGATTGCTCAAAGCATCTTTGCTTGACTTTGGTTCATATTTACTTTTGTGTGTATACGTCACACACACACACACACACACACACACATACAGTGATGAGATTTTTTTTTAATCTAAACTGACTGGTTTTAAATGCAAAGACAATAAAATGATCTATCGAATAAATCCTTCTTTCCATGTTTTGTGTATACACTACAGATCAAATATTGAGCTGAATATATTACATGTTTACAGTGCATGAAAGTGAACGAGTGACACAGAGAGAAGACGCATCGCTCCAATTTTATCGGGAACAGAAAAAGCAGTTGGTTTGCATGAGCTCTCAGAAGCGAGTTTGGGGAGTGTGCGTAAGCAAGCACGAAATCCCCAAATGTGAGCTGCTATTTTGGGTTCAGCCAGACTCTCTGCGATTAAAGTCAGCGAAGTCCAGTGGAGCACACACACACACACGCACGCACCACCAATGCAGCAGGAGTATTATGAATGGCAAAGCTCACACTGACCACACATTCGCCTTGTTGTTCTCACGCAACATTCCAATCAAGCCCTGACTTCTTTGAATGGTGTTGTGTACTTGTGTTGCTTGGCAACTAAAGCCAGAGGGAACAGAGCTCATACATGCTTTACGGAATCAGGAGCCTGAAATCGCTAGAGGGTTTTCTGATCCTTACAGCTTCACGTCGCTGTGCAGACGCTGCTGTAGTGCCAGCTGGAGCAGTCACGCATTCATATCTTCAATATGAAGAATCGCTGCGGTTCAACATAATCAAAACAATCCACCTATAGACCGAGCTCAGAATAACTTCGTTAGATATCTCGACGCTGGAAACCAGAGCGTATTCCCAGGGTTTGATTTGTTTTGAAGAAGATGACTGCATTCATGTTTTCTCTTCCTCAAAATGATGACTGGACCAACACCACGAAAAAAAAAATTGATCTTATCTTTTCCATAGCTCATTTTAGTGATTGCCTTCCTTATGTCTCTGTGTCTGTTTTGAGATTTAGAGTGTTTGTTTGTGTTTTAGTCTGTGTTAATGTTACCTGTCTCTGTTTGCTTATGTATATGAAACTTTTTATCTTATTTGCTGCCATCTTGGCCAGGACTCCCTGGAAGAAGAGATATTGTGCCTCAATGGGACCTTCCTGGTCAAATAAAGTCAAGTCAAGTCAAGTCAACTTTATTGTCAAATATGCTATACATGCTCGACATACAGCACAGATGAAATTTCAGTCCTCTCTGACCCATGGTGCAAACAGGCAATGCAATAAATAAAAATAGAATAATTGAAAAAAATAAACAATATAAACAGTATAAACACTAGATAGGAACTAGACATAAACACTCAGACAAACAATATCTCATCTCATCATCTCTAGCCGCTTTATCCTTCTACAGGGTCGCAGGCAAGCTGGAGCCTATCCCAGCTGACTACAGGCGAAAGGCGGGGTACACCCTGGACAAGTCACCAGGTCATCACAGGGCTGACACATAGACACAGACAACCATTCACACTCACATTCACACCTACGCTCAATTTAGAGTCACCAGTTAACCTAACCTGCATGTCTTTGGACTGTGGGGGAAACCGGAGCACCCGGAGGAAACCCACGCGGACACGGGGAGAACATGCAAACTCCACACAGAAAGGCCCTCGCCGGCCACGGGGCTCGAACCCAGGACCTTCTTGCTGTGAGGCGACAGCACTAACCACTACACCACCGTGCCGCCCGACAAACAATATAAACAGTATAAATAAACAGTATAAACACTAGATAAAACAAGACATAGACTAAACACTCAGACAATATAAACAGTGTAAACACTAGATAAGAACTACACACAGACTAAACACTCAAACAGACAATATAAACAGTATAAGCACTCTAGATATGAACAAGGATGGATAAATAAACAAACAAAAAGTTGTGCAGAGCACGATACTTGCAAAAATCACAAAGAAATGGAAATGATGGCCGATTAGGTGTTTTTAAAAGATTTGACCTTGGCGACCTTAAAGGAACAGTCCACCGTATTTCCATAATGAAATATGCTCTTATCTGAATTGAGACGAGCTGCTCCGTACCTCTCCGAGCTTTGCGCGACCTCCCAGTCAGTCAGACGCAGTCAGACGCGCTGTCACTCCTGTTAGCAATGTAGCTAGGCTCAGTATGGCCAACGGTATTTTTTGGGGCTGTAGTTAGATGCGACCAAACTCTTCCGCGTTTTTCCTGTTTACATAGGTTTATATGACCAGTGACATGAAACAAGTTCAGTTATACAAATTGAAACGTAGTGATTTTCTATGCTATGGAAAGTCCGCACTATAATGACAGGCGTACTAACACCTTCTGCGCGCTTCGGCAGCGCATTGATACGGAGCTCAGATATCAATGCGCTGCCGAAGCGCGCAGAAGGTGTTAGTACGCCTGTCATTATAGTGCGGACTTTCCATAGCATAGAAAATCACTACGTTTCAATTTGTATAACTGAACTTGTTTCATGTCACTGGTCATATAAACCTATGTAAACAGGAAAAACGCGGAAGAGTTTGGTCGCATCTAACTACAGCCCCAAAAAATACCGTTGGCCATACTGAGCCTAGCTACATTGCTAACAGGAGTGACAGCGCGTCTGACTGCGTCTGACTGACTGGGAGGTCGCGCAAAGCTCGGAGAGGTACGGAGCAGCTCGTCTCAATTCAGATAAGAGCATATTTCATTATGGAAATACGGTGGACTGTTCCTTTAACCTTAGACCTTGACCGACCAAAAACTAATGATGTCTTTGTGTGACGCTAGTGAGTTGTCTTGTGCATTTTGGTGAAGACTGGTCAAGAAATGACGACGCTAGAGCACCAACAAACAAACAGACAAACAGACATCAACAAACTGGCAAAAATCTCCGATTTTCGCAAGTAACAAACAAACAAACAAACAAACAAACACGGCTATAACTCGAGACGTATAAAATGATGGAAAGTTTAAGATTTGGGTTAAGAGCAGAATTACCCATAAACATCTCCATATACAGCATCCTGAACATGAATGTTTGTGTCAGCTTCACTCAGAGGAAGTGTGAGCGAGAGAGAGAGAGAGAGAGAGAGAGAGTAAAGAAAAAGTGCTTTGAGCTTCTTTTCAAATCTTCCCTTTTCTATTGAAAATGGTCTTTCAATAGGAAACTGTGCATCAATCCTGATTTAAGTGCATGTGGAGAAAAAAAAAGAAAATAGGACTCACAGTCACACAGAAAGCATTCTGCACAGTCCACATTTAGTCACTGAGGCAAAGCTTTCAATTTTTAAAACAGGAAAAAACAATTAGCAGCGAAAATAAGCTAAAAGCAAACTTACTAGGTTATACTTTGGGCAACTTCTTTACAATGAAACAAGTGAATTTGGCTGCCGGTTGCATGGATATACTAAGACTGCAAATTCAAATGCATGTGTGTACGGGTTGATAACTAATTACAGCAATGTAAACACCGCTAGCACACCTGCTCGTTTTTCCCACAGAGATGTGTGTGTGTGAACTCCTAGACGTCCCCCTGGGAGAGAAGTGACAGTCACGGTAATACAGTCATGGCCTTTTTGTCAAACCGTAAAAACTGCATACGGTGGAGTCTCCTAGAGTCCCGCGTTGGATCAGTGCAGTACTTTTATCATACACACACACACTACCGTTCAAAAGTTTGGGGTCACCCAGACAATTTTGTGTTTCCCATGAAAAGTCACACTTTTATTTACCACCATAAGTTGTAAAACGAATAGAAAATATAGTCGAGACATTTTTCTGGCCATTTTGAGCATTTAATCGACCCCACAAATGTGATGCTCCAGAAACTCAATCTGCTCAAAGGAAGGTCAGTTTTATAGCTTCTCTAAAGAGCTCAACTGTTTTCAGCTGTGCTAACATGATTGTACAAGGGTTTTCTAATCATCCATTAGCCTTCTGAGGCAATGAGCAAACACATTGTACCATTAGAACACTGGAGTGAGAGTTGCTGGAAATGGGCCTCTATACACCTATGGAGATATTGCACCAAAAACCAGACATTTGCAGCTAGAATAGTCATTTACCACATTAGCAATGTATAGAGTGGATTTCTGATTAGTTTAAAGTGATCTTCATTGAAAAGAACAGTGCTTTTCTTTCAAAAATAAGGACATTTCAAAGCGACCCCAAACTTTTGAACGGTAGTGTCAAGCACAGCCTGTGGAGCAGTTGGAGGTTAGATGCCTTGCTCAACCTTCAGGCCATGGCTGCCCCATGTTAATCTAACCGCACGTCTTTGGATTGTGGGTGAAACCGGAGCACCCAGAGGAAATCCATGCAGACACGGGGAGAACATGCAAACTCCACTGGACTCAAACCCAGAGCCTTCTTGCTGTGAGGTGACAGTGCTAACCACTACACCACTATATTGTTAAGTCCCTGCCTTGCTTTCCAGATTGTCTGTAATGAATACCACGCTGAGTTTATGTACTTGCTTCATGCTTTCATTAACCGCACATTACACAACCTTTATACGTTAAAATCCAGAGAAAAAATAAGCAGATTGAAATTGAGGTGTGTACACTACCGTTCAAAAGTTTGGGGTCACTTTGAAATGTCCTTATTTTTGAAAGAAAAGCACTGTTCTTTTCAATGAAGATCACTTTAAACCAGGGCTTTGAACCGGTTCAAGGAACGAAAACGAAAACCGGGAACTTTTTCTGTTTCACATGGAACAGAAACGAAACCAGAAACTTTATTATTTTTTATGTTCTGGAACAGAAACGCTTATTAAAAATAATGGTAACCGGTTAATACCATTTTTTATTTCGTTCCTCAAAGTTTCCGTAACCTACAAATAAAAAAATTCATTCTTCTCCTGCGCAAGTTTCTATGACCCGCTGGGGTTCACTTCCTGTGTGACGTTCGCTGACTGAATGGAGAGAGCGGGAAGGTGGACTGCTATCACGTCTCCACGTGATAAAGTGAGTAATTGCATTACTGAGTGTCTGAGCAAAGAAGAGCCTGAACGTTGCAACCTCCCTATTGGCTGTTTTGTAAAAATGTATCAATTGTTGCCCTTCCCACGGGAATCATCGCGGGCTCGAGAGACGAGACCTGACGAGTTAGTTTGTTGGTAGCAGAACAAAATGTCTGGACACAAATCGGGTTTTCAGAAAAGGAAAGAAAATAAACGGAGGGTCGAAAATACAAAAAAGGAGGCAGAAAATGCAAAACGAGTTTTAAGGTAGGACAAATGGTTACTTTTCTGAGGCAGCCCGCCGTGGCTGCCTGCAGGTTTATTTATTATAGCCCATTTAGTTAAAATAGTTGATATAAAATGTTTATAGTTATAGTTATGTGATGGTTGTCCTGATTTAGACTGGCGTTTTTTTTTGGGGGGGGGGGGGGGGGGGGGGGTTGCGCGATGTTGCACCCGGGTCCAGATTAGGGCAGAACCGGCCCTGGCTACATTTCAGGTGTAGTTTGTTTTATGTATGTATGTACTTGTATAGATGTGTACTTGGTCTTCCAATATGGCGCCTAACAAAATCTCGCGGCGCGGTGACGTCATGCGGTAGCCCTCTATAGGGCCTGACTAGCCTTTGGTAACACACTAAACGAATTATCTTTCATTTTTGGCACTTTTTCTGTTTGTGTAGATGGGAAGACATACTGAGAATCCAAATCGCCAACATTTGAAATAATAATTGTTTTGAATTATTTCTTGTCTTATTTAATGAAGGTTGTAATAGAATTGGCCTACATTTGGCTTCAGCTGGATGAGACAGAGACATAATTTTATAGCCATTTGTTAAACAGCTGACAGGGAACGTAATTAACCGTTCCGGGAATGAAATTTTTTTGTTCTAACCGGTTCGGGAACGTCTATTTAATGGTGGAACCCAAAACCGGAACCGTTAAAATTCCGTTTCTGTTCGGAACGAACCAATAGGAAAAAAATTCTGGTTCAAAGCCCTGCTTTAAACTAATCAGAAATGCACTCTATACATTGCTAATGTGGTAAATGACTATTCTAGCTGCAAATGTCTGGTTTTTGGTGCAATATCTCCATAGGTGTATAGAGGCCCATTTCCAGCAACTCTCACTCCAGTGTTCTAATGGTACAATGTGTTTGCTCATTGCCTCAGAAGGCTAATGGATGATTAGAAAACCCTTGTACAATCATGTTAGCACAGCTGAAAACAGTTGAGCTCTTTAGAGAAGCTATAAAACTGACCTTCCTTTGAGCAGACTGAGTTTCGGGAGCATCACATTTGTGGGGTCGATTAAATGCTCAAAATGGCCAGAAAAATTTCTCGACTATATTTTCGATTCGTTTTACAACTTATGGTGGTAAATAAAAGTGTGACTTTTCATGGAAAACACAAAATTGTCTGGGTGACCCCAAACTTTTGAACGGTAGTGTACGTGTGATAAATAAAGGCTTCTTTTCTGACAAGACTTCGCAACAAGACTATGAAACAGCAGGGTATACACAGACAAAATAATTAAGGTGCGAACACAGAGCACATGGAAACAATCAGGTACGACACCAAACACAGGAGAGGGCAGAGACGGGCCGAGAATAGAAAGAAAAAGACACGGCATGTGAAGTGAAATAAAAAATATGAACGCGACACTTGCAGCGCTCTGACTGTCTAACAAATGGGCCTCTGTAGGAAACCACAGATGACTAGAAGTGCATCTCCTCCATGTAAACTTTCCCAGAGAAAAGAGAGAGATCTGTGTGGATATGTGGGCGTTTCTTTATATCACACCAACTGATGACTCAGTCTGACTAACTTTTGATCGTGCTGCTTTTACGTAAGTCTTAAACATGAAGCTGATTCCCAGAATCGCTCTTTTGTAAAACAGAAAAGTCAACGCTGCAGCAAACGCAGGACTATTCATAAATCCTGACCTTCAGTTTGAAACTGTTCATACTTATTTAGACAGAATTAAAGTCAATTCTGCTTCGTTTGTGCAGCCTCCAATAGACACCGACACAGAGAGTTCCAGAGTCTCAATCAGCAAAGAAGAGACCTTGAGAAGACTGAAAGAGAAACGTTTACTCCCAACCCCAGCGGCAGGCAGAAGGACAGACATGGCTGATAAGAACGTGAAAAAGAACAGGCCTCTGAGCACGGACTTCTACAGGTCGAGAAAGCAGCCTACATCGCTTCACATCGTATACTCACTGGATGTCTGCCATCGTTCAGCCTGTGTTGTTTTGCTTTGACGGATATCCGTCTAGAGAGGGTTCGTTTTTCATTACTGTCTATGGCAGAGCATGTGATTGAATAACATGATATTTGAATAAATAAATTAAAAAAAAAAAAAAAAACACTGAATCTGTCTCCTAAATTTAGTGCACCACAAAGATAGACTTGTGTAGTCTACGTCAGATACTTAAGGCTCACTCAGCAGGAGCATAAGCTAAGCAAAACCACACCAGTCGTCCGACATAAAACACTGTGGCAGTCTGAATACATACTGCACTTTGTAGCGAGACACTGGGGAGAGCCATACGGGCCCCTTCTGCTAGCTCAGTAAGGACCGTCATTATATAACAGCAGTGAAATTCTCTCCCCACACACAAGCACCGAGAATCTTGTGCTGTTGCAAAGCTGCACTACTAAATCTCTACCTACTCTGTACAGATTCACTCTTCTCTCTCTCTCTCTTTCTCAGAACCACCGATCTGTGTTTATGCAAGTGTTTCTTGTACCTGCTCTTGTACTAACATCATAGGCAAAACCGAGCACAGCCACCTACATCAAGTGCCTACACACACACACACACACACACACACACAAATATAAACCTACAGTATGTTTATATGACAAGCTGAAGATTGAAAGGAGATTTGATTTTCATTGAAATGAAACTCAAAAAAATATTTTGGAGTCAGGAATTACATTTTAGGGCGGCACGGTGGTGTAGTGGTTAGCACTGTCGCCTCAAGGCAAGAAGGTCCGGGTTCGAGCCCAGTGGCCGGCGAGGGCCTTTCTGTGTGGAGTTTGTATGTTGTCCCCGTGTCCACGTGGGTTTCCTCCGGGTGCTCCGGTTTCCCCGACAGTCCAAAGACATGCAGGTTAGGCTAATTGCTGGCTCCAAGTTGACCGTAGGTGTGAATGTGAGTGTGAACAGCTGTTTGTTTCTGTTGCCCCTTTTCCACCAAAGCAGTTCCAGGGCTGGTTCGGGGCCAGCGCTTAGTTTGGAACCGGGTTTTCTGTTTCCACTGACAATGAACTGGCTCTGGGGCCAGAAAAACCAGTTCCAGGCTAGCACCAACTCTCTGCTGGGCCAGAGGAAAGAACCGCTTACGTCAGCGGGGGGGCGGAGTTGTTAAGACCAACAACAATAACAAGACCACGAAAGATCGTCATTTTTAAGCGACGAGAAGCAGCAGCCATACAAACGCAAAGTCATCCATTATTATTATGATTGTTGTTGCTGCTGCTGCTTCTTCCGTGTTTTTGCTTCGATATTCGTGCCAAGGTTTATGCAAACGTAGCGACGTAACCGACGTATACAGTGACGTAATGACGTGGCTTCCCTTAGCACCGCAAGCTATGGAAAAGCAAACTGGTTCTCAGCTGGCTCGCAAGTTGAACGAGTTGTGAACCAGCACCAGCACTGGCCCCGAACCAGCCCTGGAACTGATTTGGTGGAAAAGGGGTATGTGTCAGCCCTGTGATGACCTGGCGACTTGTCCAGGGTGAACCCCGCCTTTCGCCCGTAGTCAGCTGGGATAGGCTTCAGCTTGCCTGCGACCCTGTAGGACAGGATAAAGCGGCTACAGATAATGGATGGATTTACATTTTATGTACTGTTTAATATTCACATAGGGCCTCATTTATCAAATTGGACACGAACTAGTTTATTTGTCAATCGCTCACAAGAGCATTTTAATGAAACCGTCAATGACGGTGTAGCTCAATCCGGCCCCGTCAAGCCCAGAAGGAACGATCTAAAGTGGGCCGCAATGCACAATAAATGTTGCAAGCTAAATACACTATATGCAAGTGTGGCAGCGGGGGCGTGGTCAAGGGCCGGTTTGTGAACGGAGAGCAAAGCCAGGGAAAGCGAGTGGCAAAGTGGAAGCGCCTGTTGTGAATTAATGTGCTGTCTGTGTGTTTGTGTGCAGCGAGATGGAGCAGATAAAAGGGGGAGAGGAGCAGAGAGTTTTCGTCTTCCCGGGCTGAAGTTACGCCGGTGCTTTACTACACAATCATTTATTTAGGACAGCTGAAAAGCGTGCTTTGTTTTGAGTTGTGGCTTTGAATAAAACCCAAAAAGTGAACCTGATCCTGCCTGCCTGTGATTCAGCGTCCACTGTAATCAGGGAACTGTTACAGCAAACTATATATAGAAGCTATATACACCCTAGGAACACTGACCTATTTGCCAGAAAGAATCCAGAACGACAAAGAATTGACAGACAAGAAGCACTTTTTGTTGAACTGCTCATTAAGACTTAATTAGTCCATAACTTCAATAATAATTGCAATTAAGTAAATCTGAGTAGAAGTTATATGCACCCTAGGTACCCCTACCTTTATGCGAGAAAGAATCAAAATCGGTGAAGAATTGAGGGAGAAGAAGCGATTTGTGTGGAAACTGCTCGTTAGGGCTTAATTACTCCATATCTTCATTATTAATTGCAATTATGAAAATTTGGGTAGAAGCCGGGCGGCACGGTGGTGTAGTGGTTAGCGCTGTCGCCTCACAGCAAGAAGGTCCGGGTTCGAGCCCCGTGGCCGGCGAGGGCCTTTCTGTGCGGAGTTTGCATGTTCTCCCCGTGTCCGCGTGGGTTTCCTCCGGGTGCTCCGGTTTCCCCCACAGTCCAAAGACATGCAGGTTAGGTTAACTGGTGACTCTAAACTGACCGTAGGTGTGAATGTGAGTGTGAATGGTTGTCTGTGTCTATGTGTCAGCCCTGTGATGACCTGGCGACTTGTCCAGGGTGTACCCCGCCTTTCGCCCGTAGTCAGCGGAGATAGGCTCCAGCTTGCCTGCGACCCTGTAGAAGGATAAAGCGGCTAGAGATAATGAGATGAGATGAGATGAGATGGGTAGAAGCCATATGCACCCCAGACAGACCTAACTTCCTGCCAAAAAGAATAAAAATCGGTGAAGAATTGAGAGAGAAAAAGCGATTTTCGTGAAATGTGGACAACGGCGGACGGACGATGGACAACACATGATGGTACAGTATAAGCTCATCGCCTATCGGCCAGATGAGCTAACAAGGAACATCAATTAATAGAGTTAAGGTGGTAAGCTTGGATATGAGTTACTGTCAATTTTATATGTGCTGCCAAGTTTAATTACATAGCTTATTCGTTTCAATTACACATCTGAATTGAATGACTTTTTTTTTTCAAATCCATTGCTTCATATTAATGACTTGAAAGAAGCCAATTCCATAAATCACAATAATAAATAGACCTTGCTATTCAATTAGCACAAAAGAAATGCCACTGTCATCATGGAGGAAGAGTTAGCATGTGCTATCTGAAATCACTGCAATGGCTGAGCTGCATTATTGGAAAAATTAAAGCATGCCCCCCTTAGGACGTGTTCTTTCAGTGTTTAGTGGTCATTTCACCATTTATAGCTCATTGTAAAGTTTTTGCCTTTGATGGAGTTTCATGGGCATCACTCAATGTAAAACAGCTACAGTCTTCTTCTTTCGGCTCCTCCTGTACATTAGGGGTCGCCACAGTGGATCATCATGACCTGCGTATTTGATTTGGCATTGTTTTTTACACCGGATGCCCTTCCTGATGTAACCCTCCCTGATCTGTCCGGGCTTGGGACTGGCGCCAAGTATGCGCTGGCTTGTGCAACCCCAATGGCTGGGTATTTTACCTAATCTGCATGCTTTTAGACTGTAGGAGAAAACCGGAGCACCTGGAGGAAACCCACACATAAATGGAAAACATGCAAACTCCTCACAGAAAGGCCCCAGTTGGCCGTGATGTTAGAACCTGGAACCTTCTTGCTGTGAGGTGATCGTGCTAACCACTGTATCACCGTGCCACCCGTAAAACAGTGTAGGTAACACAGTCCGTCTAAGAACTACAGATCCCATCAACCTACTTCCGCGATGACCTACGTCACGCCTGGGCGGGATCACCTACGTCACTTCCTCCATGATTCCATAAGTAACTAAGGCACGCTACTCTCTTCCTCTTTGGGGCTGGGACCACGCGGTAACAGACATAAAGAGACTCTCTCTGGACCGTCCGAAATCACGACTTCTGCCTGGCAAGAAAAGATTCAGCGCGGTTTTTGTTTACCATTGGCCACGGTAAAACTACTTAAATTGTGCTATTTCACTCATTTCGAGTTACAACCGGTTTGTTTGTCTACTATAAGTAACGTTACGACTGTCGCCCAAAGCAGTTTAATTAAAAGTTAGAAGCGACCGGATTCCTTCTAACTAAATCGCTGTGCACATTGTTTGATCAGAGACTTTTCTTCACGAACAACAAAGCGTCGGACCAAGAATTCTCTGCGCTTCCACGGAATCGACTCACGTGCTCCTGTGGACTCCAAAAGTCTCGGAACATCTCTATAACCTTGCACTGGAAGCAAGATACTGGAAAGTAAGGCTGGCATTTTGGGCAAACTAGTCTTAAGAATTAGCTTTATGAAGTAGTGTGAATTTAAACTCAGGAACTGTTTAATTGTGCACACTGATTTTGTGTTCTACATTGTTCTATGTTCTCTCAGTTGTTTAAAAGATAAGTGTTGCATGCTCTTTTCTCTATTCCTTCCTAACACCTTTAATTTCATTATTACACATATTTTGACCTCATCAAGATTTCAGTGAATTTAGTAATGTTATAAGTAGTGGGTTAGAATACCACGAGGTGGCCACCTTTGTCTCAACCACGTCGTCACCTCCCCCCCACACACGCACCTTTGTTCTCCTTAAAACACGAGATGGGACTGCCCCCCTCCCCCCAACTCTCTCTCACACACACGCACACGCGCACACACACACACACACACACACACACACACACACACACACACACACACCCCTTAGCTAGCAACCAAGGCTAACCCTTTTGTTTTAGGCCACAAGGCGCCCCCACACACACACACGCTCTCACACACACACACACACACACACACACACACACGCGCTCTCATATACACACATCCACAGATATCACTGACGACCATTTGAATGTATTTCAACTGCTATTATTCATTTTTTTAAAATAATAAATTCAATTAATTGTTAAACTGTGTCTGTGTTGCTTCCATATTTTTGAAGTCATCCAATCTCAAAGAATTCCAAAGTGTATATGAACGCCATTGGTTGCAGTATTTAGGTAATACAGTAGTGATCATAACAATTTGGAATATACCATAATTTAGCTGTTTGGTAATTTATTATTAAGCACCAAAATTAATGGTATTATTAATGAGACTGATTGATTTAATGATTTAATGAGACTGATTTAATGAGATTGATCACTTAAGACCAATAGCACCCTACATATACCTACAACAGCTACAGTGCCCTCCACAATTATTGGCACCCCTTATAAAGATTAGTAGAAAGGATTAGAAAAAAAATCCACCTTTTGGTGAAGCAGCTTCATCTCTCACTGAAAAAAAAGAAAAATCCAACCTTAAACTGAAAAAGATTTATTCAGAAAAAAAAATCCCACATCAAGAAAAAGTTATTTTCAACAAAAACACATGTGGCAGTATTACTGGCACCCCTGGAAATTATACTGAACACAACCTAACTGAAGCATGTTTCCCATTTAAATTGTACATATTTGAGTTGACTGGAGTGTGTAGGAACTTTCAAGCTGTATTCCATGTCTTCCTGATTAACTGGGGAACAAATATGAGGTGACACAGAGGCCAAATCCCCTCCCTGTGTCCGAAATTGCTCACTCGTTCACTACTCTCTACTCCCTATATAGGGAATTACTATATAGAGGACTATATAGTGAGCTCATTGGTAAAATGAAAAAACGCTTCCGGACACTAGTCCGTCGCGCTGGTATTTACGTCATTACCGTCGCACAATTAAAACGTGCCAGATCAGTCGCCTGATGGGTTCTCAAAATAATAAATGCATGTATTTTTGTGATAAATACATATTATACTAAACGTATTTCCCACATTAATAAATGCAAAGTGCCTGCATCTTTCAGTTCTTTTAAACCAAGGCTGAATCCTTTCTTCTTTGCCGCTGCCTTTTATTAAATCAAATTTGAGACTTTTAGTTTGATTTCTTTCAGCGCGACCGCAATGCATGATGGGATATATCGCTTTGGTTAGTGACCATTGGTCGTACACTACTTTTTGTGATGCATTGTGGGATACTTTGAGTGCACTATATAGGGTGTAAGTAATCCTCACTAAGGTTTCAGACAGTACTACAAAATGGCGTCCCCACTACTGTATATATATAGTGCCCTATATAGTGAGTTGGGAGCGATTTCGGACACCGGGCGTTTGTTATCCATCGACATGGAAAAGATAAGAGAACACACAAACCAAATGAGGGAGAAGTGTGTTGACCTTCATGAGCAACCCTGAAGATGCACATGGAAAGCTTGTAGGTTCAACCCATGGCCCAGTGCACATAGCTTACTGTGAAATTACAGAGGGGCAACTGTTTCGTCTTTAAGCGTAACTTACATTTTAGCCAACGTTAGGTGACTAGTTCATTGTGTAAATTACGTGCTGTTTACGATACCACAGGATGAGCACAGTTACGCCACAGCCGGTCAACACTGCATGAGCTTAATCAGGCAGTCACAGTAAGAACTAAAAGACAAGCTGTTGAGAGGTTTCGTGCTTTCATCTGGTGCTTAGTATCAGTTGCACTGATCAATCACAGTGCACAATGATGTTATTTTATTATATAATTATATTATTATATCTAAAAATGCTGTGTGAATAAATAAATGTATTAGGGATAAAATTAGCTCATCTGTTCAAAGTCTTTAATTCTCTATAAAGTTGCTTTGTGACGACGTCTGTTGTTAAAAGCACCACACAAATAAACTTGACTGTGTAAACGTGAGTCGTAAAAAAAAAAATCGGAATGTGTGCTAAAATTCATACAACCATACTAAACCATTGGTGTGCTTGCTGTTTATGCATGCTAATTAGTGTGCTGTGCTCTACCTACAGGTGTGTTCCAATAAATAGCAGTGCGTTAAAAAAGTGAATAAAGTGAAATATATTTTATTATTATACATACAGGACACGGGGCGGCACGGTGGTGTAGTGGTTAGCGCTGTCGCCTCACAGCAAGAAGGTCCTGGGTTCGAGCCCCGGGGCCGGCGAGGGCCTTTCTGTGTGGAGTTTGCATGTTCTCCCCGTGTCCGCGTGGGTTTCCTCCGGGTGCTCCGGTTTCCCCCACAGTCCAAAGACATGCAGGTTAGGTTAACTGGTGACTCTAAATTGACCGTAGGTGTGAATGTGAGTGTGAATGGTTGTCTGTGTCTATGTGTCAGCCCTGTGATGACCTGGCGACTTGTCCAGGGTGTACCCCGCCTTTCGCCCGGAGTCAGCTGGGATAGGCTCCAGCTTGCCTGCGACCCTGTAGAAGGATAAAGCGGCTAGAGATAATGAGATGAGATGAGACATACAGGACACTTTTTCAATCGAATAAAAACGTGTTCTATTCCCTTCTAGTGGATTTCATTCATTTGGTTTGATTGATAGCATGCAATATTGTTAGCATATCGTGTCATGTTCATTATGTCTTCTTATTTAATCAAGTCATTAGTTTTCTTTTGTTACAGACATGTAAAAGTTTTTTCCTTTACCTGACATGTTTCGACGGTGTAACTTCCGTCTTCATCAGAGGGTCACCCGGATGTTGGTGTGTGACGTGCTTTTATAATCTTTTATATTTCTCTGATGAAGATGGAAGTTACACTGTCGAAACATGTCAGGTAAAGGAAAAAAACTTTTACATGTCTGTAACAAAAGAAAACTAATGACTTGTTAGCATATCGTTTATCCTACGTGTATTACATGTACGTCACTCTACCCAATGGATACGAGCGTTGAATATGGTTTACGATACTGCATGGTTGTCAAGACAACATGACGTCACACGTCGGAGACGTACAGTAAAACGTCCGTGCTAGCGAGCGACTGTGACAATTTGTAAACAAACATGGCTGCCAGGTTTGCTTCGTTAAATATGGAAGATTTTGAGAGAATTTTGAAAAAGTCTTCGACACGTTCAATATCGTGCTAGCTGAATGGAATATGACTGATATACCACGAAAAAAAGCCAGCCAATATTATTTAAATAGCTCTTATTTCCATATTTCAAATGTAGTGGAAACATTACGCATTCAATTCCAAATTAAAGCATTAACAAGTTTTATCAAGTCGGCGTGATTCTTTTACAGGAAGCAAAGACAAGGAATAGCAATCTGTTAAAAAAAGAGTCGACATTTTTCTCTTCAAACTCAAACTGAACTAATTTGGTTGCATAATCATTGTTTTTTGCTAACTGCTGCGCATCTGCGTTGCATTGAGTCAACCAACTTCTGCTACCTATAAACATGTATTTCAGCCAAGGATCAATGAACTACAGTCCACAGTTTCTGTGAATTTTTGGGTTTTGCTTCAGAAACTGCATTTTTAATGGTTTCAATGGGGTTGAGGTCAGGGGATTGAGCTGGCCACTCCATTACCTCAATCCTTTTGATCTGGAACCAAGATGTTGCACGCTTACTTGTTGTATTTGGGGTCGTTGTCTTGTTGAAACACCCATTTCAGGGGCATTTCCCCTTCGGCATAAGGGAACATAATCTTTTAAAGTATTATGATGTATTCAGGGCGGCACGGTGGTGTAGTGGTTAGTGCTGTCGCCTCACAGCAAGAAGGTCCGGGTTCGAGCCCCGTGGCCGGCGAGGGCCTTTCTGTGTGGAGTTTGCATGTTCTCCCCGTGTCTGCATGGGTTTCCTCCGGGTGCTCCGGTTTCCCCCACAGTCCAAAGACATGCAGGTTAGGTTAACTGGTGACTCTAAACTGACCGTAGGTGTGAGTGTGAATGGTTGTCTGTGTCTATGTGTCAGCCCTGTGATGACCTGGCGACTTGTCCAGGGTGTACCCCGCCTTTCGCCCGTAGTCAGCTGGGATAGGCTCCAGCTTGCCTGCGACCCTGTAGAACAGGATAAAGCGGCTAGAGATAATGAGATGAGATGATGTATTCAAATTGATCCATGATCCCTGGTATACGATAAATATGGCCAACAGCGTAGTATGAAACACATCCCCATGCCATGATTTTTGTGCCACCATGCTTCACTGTCTTCAGTGCACTGTGGCTTGAATTCAGTACCCGGGCGTCGTCTGACATACTGTCGATGATCACTAGACCCAAAACTACACAGAATGTTACACAAGCCAATCGATGTGTTCCTTGGCAAATTTGAAACGATTCTGCTCATGCTGTTTTTCCAGCAGTGGTGCTTTATGGGGGTTTCTTGCTGATAGTTAGCTTCAATCAAACATTTTCTGACTGTAACAGTACTTACAGGTAATTTTAGATCAACTTTGATCTTTCTGAAGGTGATGCTTGGCTGAATCTTTGTCATTCTGGTGATTCTTCGATCCATTTCAACAGTAGTTGCTCATTTTTTTCCCCTGCGTTTCGTGTTTTTGTTGCCATTTTAAAGCATTTGAGATCATTTTAGCTGAGCGTCCGATAATTTGCTGCACTTCTTTATACAGGGTTAGTCAAGATTATGTCAATGGTAGAAACCATTTATTCACAACACGTACATAATACACTACCGTTCAAAAGTTTGGGGTCACCCAGACAATTTTGTGTTTTCCATGAAAAGTCACACTTTTATTTACCACCATAAGTTGTAAAATGAATAGAAAATATAGTCGAGACATTTTTCTGGCCATTTTGAGCATTTAATCGACCCCACAAATGTGATGCTCCAGAAACTCAATCTGCTCAAAGGAAGGTCAGTTTTATAGCTTCTCTAAAGAGCTCAACTGTTTTCAGCTGTGCTAACATGATTGTACAAGGGTTTTCTAATCATCCATTAGCCTTCTGAGGCAATGAGCAAACACATTGTACCATTAGAACACTGGAGTGAGAGTTGCTGGAAATGGGCCTCTATACACCTATGGAGATATTGCACCAAAAACCACACATTTGCAGCTAGAATAGTCATTTACCACATTAGCAATGTCTCATCTCATTCTCATCTCATTATCTCTAGCCACTTTATCCTTCTACAGGGTCGCAGGCAAGCTGGAACCTATCCCAGCTGACTACGGGCGAAAGGCGGGGTACACCCTGGACAAGTCGCCAGGTCATCACAGGGCTGACACATAGACACAGACAACCATTCACACTCACATTCACACCTACGGTCAATTTAGAGTCACCAGTTAACCTAACCTGCATGCCTTTGGACTGTGGGGGAAACCGGAGCACCCGGAGGAAACCCACGAGGACACGGGGAGAACATGCAAACTCCGCACAGAAAGGCCCTCGCCGGCCACGGGGCTCGAACCCGGACCTTCTTGCTGTGAGGCGACAGCGCTAACCACTACACCACCGTGCCGCCCCTCATTAGCAATGTATAGAGTGGATTTCTGATTAGTTTAAAGTGATCTTCATTGAAAAGAACAGTGCTTTTCTTTCAAAAATAAGGACATTTCAAAGTGACCCCAAACTTTTGAACGGTAGTGTATGTGCAAGATGATTTACAGGACGGTCTCAACCTGTTCGAGCAACAGTACCATTTAAAGGCCAGACACACGTTTGACGGTCACGGCGCACCACACATTCAGGAGAAAAATAATCCATTAGCGTTAACATAATTTTGACTAACCCTGTATATTTCCCAATCAACTTTTTGGGTGACATGGTGGTTTAGTGGTTAGCACTGTCGCCTTACAGCAAGAAGATTCTGGGTTCGAGCCCAGGGGCTGGTGATGGCCTTTCTGTGTGGAGTTTGCATGTTCTCCCCGTATCTGTCTGGGTTTGCTCCGGTTTCCCCCACAGTCCAAAGACATGCAGTTAGGTTAACTGGTTAATTGCCCATACTGTAGGTGTGTGAGTGCGTAGAAAGTAAGCGGCCACCCTGTTGCTGCTATAGACTGTTTGCACATGACGTCACATGTCCCATGACCCTCTCTGATTTAGCTGTGTCCGCCATCTTTATGGAATAACACATGCGTAGCAACAAGTACCTTAATATGAAACGCCGCAAATTTGCGCAGTTATCGGCTGCTTGAACAATTCTGCTAAGGCTGGAGTCCGATTGTTTAGTTTACACACTGTTAAAATGCGAGAAGGACCCCGAATGGAAGATCTAACCCGTAGACGACAGAGACAGTGGCTTGCAAATCTGAACAGATCGGACATAAAAGAGACCAGCTACAAATATGTATGAGTGTGTGCAGATCATTCTACCGTTTATGTGAACCATAGACCAAATATATATATAAACAGGCTTTCGTCTAAACGGGGGAACAGGGGCGCTGCGCCCTCTTACTCTCGGCGTGCGCCCCCTTACCGACTCCGTGAAAACATCCCAGCAACACTACGTGACAATGTGTCTGATCATCAAATACGTTATAATTGCTCCAAAAATATTCCAATCATAGTAGATACACCGCCAGACGGTGCAAAAACAATCCGAATTGGCGTTTTCCAGACTGAGGCGCCATGTTGTTTAGTTGTTTACTTGTCGCGGCTGCTCTCGCGAGATTTGACATGAGTTACATACAAGGTCAGCTGACTTGTAGCGCGAGATTTCTCGAGACTGAATGACCTTTCACCCACCCGCGCGGGAGCTTTTGACAGAAGTAGTTCGCGAGTTGTTTTTGTTGACACTTGGGCGTTTAAAGATGTCATCCCGCGGCACGAAGTGGAAGAAAGCCAAAGACTGTCCGGGGCAGAAGAAGATTAGGCCAAATAAAAAAATAAGTGTGTTTCCGGTAACCCGACCGATCGAGAATTTCCGCGTCGAAATTGCCGACCGTAAAGTTTTTATTACAAATTTCCCTCGATATTTTAGTGTAAGCGGCGTTAGTTTGTCATAATTCTTTGTTTCAACGCATTCAAGTTGTGAAAGAAACGATAAAAAGTAAAATGTTTCGCCACTTCTATCAGCCCTCCTCCATAAACTGAGCCGAGCCGCCATTTTGAATCCTCATTCAAGGCTGTAATGCAAATTGCTTCCTTTGCAGTATACAAGTGCACTTCTATGGCAGGGAAAAACACTATATTTTGCCGCCTATGTAGTCCCCTATTTATACAAATAGGAGTCATTCAGGATTCAGCCATGTTTTTGCTCGACCCAAGTTCTACAGTAGGCTAGGCTAGGCCGTCTGCTTTTAATGGAAGTAGCCTAGGACGTTATTTTCACGTTATTTCTTGATAAGGTGTTTTCACGTTATTACATGAAAATATCATGAAATATCGCTTCCGTAGATCATAACTCGAACTCTCGCGATATTTTTTTTATTCGTTTAAAGATTTAAAACACTTATTTTATTATGATGTGTGGTATAAAGGATTCTGTGCCAAAATACTATTTTGTAAGATGTTTACTTGTGTTAATTTTTTCGAACAAAATAAAAAAAAAAATTAAGAAAAAAAACCCACTTTCCTACCTACCGACCATATTTTAGTATTTCATGTTACCGGAAACACACTTTTTTTTTTTTTTTTTTTTGGCCTTACTTCTTTCTTTTTCAATGTTGACAGACAATTTGTTACAATTTCCCTCTCAGATAGCCTCACAATGTCCCGTTGGAGCATTTTTCAAAGGCTTTGCACGGCGGGGGGGGACAACCGGCACCATCTCCCCCCCGCCATGGTGAGCGCCCTCATACTAATTTTTTCTAGAAAAAACCCTGTATAAAGATGCGACATACTGTAAGTGATATACATGTAAGCGCTACGCCAATTTATACTGCAGTTACAAATGCATAGCACAAAGCCCCAGTAAAATGTAGGTAGTTGAGCTCGGTAAAATGCTGCCTTAGAAGATGTCAATAATTAAGTTGGGTTTTTTTGGTTTACGTTTTGCATTACATTTGCCCACATCAGGAACCTACTAGATCCTTACAGTAAACTTGCGCTAAACTTTTGTATGCTTTCATCTGCTTCCCAGTGATGAAGCTAGTAGTTGATACCGGGTAGTTCACGATGCCTGTGTAATTCACACTCGGCCACATCCATACATTGTCTTCATACGCTACGGCATTGCTGTACGGATCCACCCCTGAACATTAGGGCTGTAACGATACACCTAACTCACGATTCAATTCGTATTGCGATTTTTGACCCACGATTCGATACACCCACGATTTTTTTAAAAATGTTTTTTAAAGTAGTAAATTTGACTTATTAACATTTACTTACTTACATTAACTATTTAATAACAAATAATTCAGACCACTGCAGAGAATGAGTAATATGTATGCAAAAATGAACAAATGTATATCCAAAGATTGTTTTATTTCTCAAAATAATACTATTGAGCCGGAAGCTCTATTTTTTTCGGTTCTGAAAAAGTCATTTTTCCAAATCGTGTAAATCCGTTAAGATTTTTTTTTTTTTTGGGGGTGGTGGCTCTCTCACTGTCTCACTCTCATAGGGCCAATGATTTTCTGTGATCGCGGAAAACAGATGGAAATTACGGAATTTTTATGGTGAAACATTGCTCGCGTGTCAAAATGTAACTGCCGCAGAAGGCTTCCGCCCAAGCAGACATGCCTTCAGTGTTGCCAGATATTGCTAACGTTTTCCACCCCAAAATATGTTCAAAACCAGCCAAAAAGCACCTAAACCTGCCCAATCTGGCAACACTGCATGCCTTTCCGGTCAAGTGATTGTGATTGGCTTGTGGCACACCTAGCCAGCCAATGAGCTGCTTGTTTACAGATTCGCTCCCCACGTCGCAACCAGAATGGCGACCGCTTAAAAGAAATGAATGCTCTGCCAGTGGCGAGTGTGGACGTTGCGTGACTCGCAGAAGATTGTCGCAGGTCGGCGAAAAAACGACTTACTAATAGATATAAAAAAAAAGTAATTTAACTAAGTTTAAAATGTAATTTAAATAAAAAGTAAAGTATTCACAAATTGAAGTTTGGAAGCGCCTCTGTTTTTGGGCTGAGGAGAAGTTTGAAAGGGTGTACCGCGATTCTGCCTTCTTGTATCGCGACATGGATCGTGGCTCTGCATATCGCGATTTTGATACGCATATTGTTACAGCCCTACTGAACATTCTTTTATCTTTTCCCTGTACCTGACCGATACCCCTTTTCCACCAAATCAGTTCCAGGGCTGGTTCGGGGCCAGTGCTGGTTCACAACTTGTTCAACTTGCGAGCCAGCTGAGAACCAGTTTGCTTTTCCATAGCTCGCGGAGCCACGTCATTACGTCGTTGTATACGTCAGTTACGTTGCTGTATACGTCAGTTACGTCGCTGTATACGTCAGTTACATCGCTACGTTTGCATAAACCTTGGCGCAAATATCGAAGCAAAAACAACACGGAAGAAGCAGCAGCAGCAACAACAACAATAATAATGGATGACTTTGCGTTTGTACAGCTGCTGCTTCTCGTCGCTTAAAAATGGCGATCTTTCGCGGTCTTGTTATTGTTGTTGGTCTTAACAACTCCCCCCCGCTGACGTAAGCGGTTCTTTCCTCTGGCCCAGCAGAGAGTTGGTGCTAGCCTGGAACTGTTTTTTCTGGCCCCAGAGCCAGTTCTTTGTCAGTGGAAACAGAAAACCCGGTTCCAAACTAAGCACTGGCCCCGAACCAGCCCTGGAACTGCTTTGGTGGAAAAGGGGCACTGGTCAGTATTACTCGATTTGTGATATATTTGCAAACTATTACAGTTCGCCAATGTACTCTCCTCGGTCGCCATGGACGCGATACCACAAAGACACGACAAAATCGGATAGCATCACGGGAAATTCGTGACGTAAGTGCAAACGGTCTAATCTGGCCATGGTTCGCTTGGATCTGGTTCGGCAGTGGTAACAACAAATCAAATTGCGTTGTTCCTCCGAACAATGTTTAGAATGGCGCGTTTTACTTAGCAATTCAGAAGGAAATATATTTTATAATAACGTGTGAAACATTTGCTTCTCTTCTTCCTTAACAAAGGGCGATTGATGACGCTTGATTTTTTCACAGAATGAATGAATTCTCTAAGCTCCACACTGCTATTATCTTGAACACGCCCCTTTCAATGAATGAGTCAATTCCTCCGAACAATGACAGTTGGCTCTGTTGTTTTTCTATTACGCTACATCTATAAGTAAAGTATTTGCCATGCAGAAATATCACTGAGGGCGGCACGGTGGTGTAGTGGTTAGCGCTGTCGCCTCACAGCAAGAAGGTCCGGGTTCGAGCCCCGTGGCCGGCGAGGGCCTTTCTGTGCGGAGTTTGCATGTTCTCCCCGTGTCCGCGTGGGTTTCCTCCGGGTGCTCCGGTTTCCCCACAGTCCAAAGACATGCAGGTTAGGTTAACTGGTGACTCTAAATTGACCGTAGGTGTGAATGTGAGTGTGAATGGTTGTCTGTGTCTATGTGTCAGCCCTGTGATGACCTGGCGACTTGTCCAGGGTGTACCCCGCCTTTCACCCGTAGTCAGCTGGGATAGGCTCCAGCTTGCCTGCGACCCTGTAGAACAGGATAAAGCGGCTACAGATAATGAGATGAGATGAGAAATATCACTACTACTAATAACAGTGGTTCATCAGGTAACTGATGCTGTACTGCTATTTTTTAGACACAGATGTACATACCGTACATATCCTATCCATCAAAAACTAAAAAAAAAAAAAAACAGCACAATCCATGAACATAATCCATTGTTTATCTCTGATCCCGGGGTCACAATCCATATTTCTTTTAATGAGTAGTGTGTGGTGAAGTGAGGCATAAGATAATTAAATATGGTTGGTCTGTTCTACAGAAGTGTGTGTGTGTGTTACTGTGGTATATATGCTTCAGTATCAGGATTAAAGTGTCGGACTCGAATGGTTGGTGGCTTCAGGATACAGAAATCAGCTATGAGTAATGAGAGAGGCTTGTTCTTTTCAACCCACCTTGATAAATAATGTTATAATTTTTGCATCAGAGTTGCACGGGTTTTTAATCAGATGATTCATTATAAACCCTTGTGTGAAATCCCATTTACCACCAAAGCCCACACACAAATATGCAATTACCTTGGACGCTGCTCAGTGTATGTGGATGTGAAAAACGTTTGTCAGGGAGTTGATAGTCAGCACGGAAAATTGTTGAAGCGTAAATCAGTGTACATGATTGCACTGCCACCATCTATCTGTTTTATGGCTTAGTGAGAGATCCTTATAACCAACTGGCTTGAATGCATGTGTGCGTTTGTGTGCACCTTCCACTTTTGTAGTGTAATCAATAAAGTCATGCTTGATGAATGACTTCGGTCTCTCCATGTTGGCTTTTGTGTTATTTAAATCAGCTGGATGGCTCTGGCGCTGCACGCTGAACTCATTTCTGTTTGTCATACTTCACTGTTCCATTGCTGTCCACTCTGAAACGAAGCATTATTACCTGCGTTGTTTGGTAATTAATCAAAAATTTTTTTTTTTTTTACGTGATTTTCACTGATGGGCCAATGCGTAAAAAGTGTGTGACATTTTTTCATTATGAAGTCCCAGGAAACCTAAATATATAACTGTGTTCTAATCAGGCTAATGTTGGTCTTGTGTACACAGTCCACAGCACAAGGTAGCAGTAATTAGTCATTTTCTAATTACTACATGGACCAGAAATTTTTTACTTTTAATTTCCCATCACCCGTTGAAGCTACCCTGTGACACTCACTGCAAAAAAATAAAAATCTTAGGAAGTTTATTTGTCTATTTTCAAGGCAAAACATCTAGCCACCCTTATTATAAGACAGAATTGCCCAACAAGCAAAACCTCATTTAGCTAGAAAGGCTAGTTCTTAGACAGTCCATCTTGAAAATCTTATATAGACAAAATGTCTTGAAAAAGTCTTATTTGGAGCACCTTTGAAAATAAAACAAGTTTTTTTAAAACAAGTAAGTACATTTTGGACATTTGTCAAATGCGGTTCATCTTGTTTCAAGAAGAAAAAAAAAGTACGCTTGTTTTGGGAATAAATGAACTTTACTGAAATCTTTGAATCTTTCATTACAATTCAACTCCACCTTACAGATCCTAAGTTTACTGCGACTGTTTTCTCAGTCATTCAGAGTGAGCTCCTTCTAGATGCTGTACAGACTCTAGACCAGACGAGTGCCTTCAAAAAGGCTATGAGTGAGTGGAGGGCGTTTTAGGCCCACTTTACACGGGGACGGTCTGAAACAAAAACGCAAAAGTCCGTTTTCGTTCTCACTTTTTTCCGCGTCTACGCGACCGTTTTCAAGGAGGAAATCTGCGTCTATACGGTGACGCATAAATGTGTGGAATTCAATTGGATGTGCATGCCAGGCGGCTAGGTGGCGCTGTGAAAGACCTCCGCTATGTCTGCACGCATGCGCAACGTCTTCCGTCTTGTCTGATCTGCACATCTGCGCCGCGAAAACTTTGACTACTCTGGCTATGGTAAGTAAGAAAGTAAGTAAAAAAGTAAGAGCATGCTATACCCGCATCTGTTCATTAACGGTATTTGTGCAGATTCGGTATAGATGTTCGAAGGACTCCTGGACGTTTATTAAAGCTGCCAGAGCAGCTTGAAGGTCCGTTGGATCGATGTAATCAGACATGCTCTTACTTTTTTACTTACTTTCTTACTTCCCAGGCTGGCATGTACAGTATATGACATATGTATGACGTAAACGCGTACCCGACGTGAGCAGATCCGAGCAGAGTTCCGCGTATTGGGTAGTTTAGACGGATATGCAACGGGGGCTGTTTTTAACTTATCCACTCTGGAAGGCGTTTTCAATTTTTTCCGTTTTTCAGCCTCGGAAACGCCGTCCCCGTGTAGACGAAAGGCACTTCCGATAAAACATTTAGTCGTTTTTACCCGACAGCGTCCTCGTGTAAACGGGCCCTTAGTGAGGTCTTTTTGGAATGCTGTGAGTTAAGTTCAGTGTTTTTTTTTTTGTTTGGTTGTTTTGTTTTGTTTTTTGTGCCTGATCTTGTAAACCCCTCGTACACATGAATAGTCAGTGCCCCCAAAATGCACTGTTGCTTTGGCGTTGTGTAAGCACTGTAAGTCAAAATGCGGAGACTTTTTTATTATTATTATTATTATTTTTTTGGTGCCTGAGGTCCTGGGGAAGTGGAATCTTTAGAGATGTTTTAATGTTTGAATGCTGAAATGGGAAAAAAAAATAATAAACTTGTTGCAATGCTACACGTGTCGTCAACTTGATTCAAGATAGTCTCTGGTCTCATATCTAGAGTATTTTACTAATTACAGGTCACAAAAGGAGAATCTTTTAAGCTAGCAATGCTTAGTTGTAGAATTTAACAATCCTAATATTAGTATATTTATCTTAAATTCAGGGCGGCACGGTGGTGTAGTGGTTAGCGCTGTCGCCTCACAGCAAGAAGGTCCGGGTTCGAGCCCCGGGGCTGGCGAGGGCCTTTCTGTGCGGAGTTTGCATGTTCTCCCCGTGTCCGCGTGGGTTTCCTCCGGGTGCTCCGGTTTCCCCCACAGTCCAAAGGCATGCAGGTTAGGTTAACTGGTGACTCTAAATTGACCGTAGGTGTGAATGTGAGTGTGAATGGTTGTCTGTGTCTATGTGTCAGCCCTGTGATGACCTGGCGACTTGTCCAGGGTGTACCCTGCCTTTCACCCATAGTCAGCTGGGATAGGCTCCAGCTTGCCTGTGACCCTGTAGAACAGGATAAAGCGGCTACAGATAATGAGATGAGATGAGATCTTAAATTCAGTTTTTACTGCTAAGACTTTGTCATGAATTTAAGTGAAATACCCTTAAAATGAAATAAATAAAAATGACTTGAATGGCTAAATGTAAGAAGAAGTACGATCTTGTTATAAGAACTATTTTGATTATTTTGAGTTAATCAGATCTCGCACAGTAAGTTCCCCAATCTTATTTTGGAATTATTTAATCTAAAAACAGGTTAGATTTTTCATCTTACTTTAAGAAATCTTACCAAGTCAAATTTGACTAGTTCCATTGGCAGATTTTTTTCACCTGATTCAGGCAAATATGGTCTGTTTTAATCTTTTATTTCTTATTTTTGAAAGGCCATTTTTTGCAGTGCTCGCATTCCATTTTCCAATCGTATTGCTACACCACACTCTTGAATGTGGATATAGAATCGTTTATCCTTCACTAAACTGAGAAGCATTTCTGAACAGCTGTGTCTGCGTCAGTGCCGTCGCTCCTGGATCCGTGACGCAGAATCTCCTAGTCAGCAGAGGACTGTATTTCTAGATCGCTCATACTTTGTCAATTCAACTTTCTTCAGTACAGACAAATCAAAACCTATCAAAGAACAAGAAAAGTTTCTCATGATAATGTGATAAGTTATAATAACGTGAAACTATCTTGCTAAAACATGAAAATACCTTGCAATGACATGAAAAACATCTTATCACCATAAACTTTTCACATAACATGATACGGATCCACTCTTGTTTTCTTTGGCATGGCAGCAATATGCTTCAGTATATTTAACAGTTATTCCACGAAATCGAGTCGTACATGAGCTGATAGCCGGCGAGGCGCGGAGCACCAAGTTGGCTATAAGCCATGTACGACGAGATTGAGTGGAATAACTGTTTTATTCTAGCCACATTCACTGGATTTATTTTTTTGCAAATTCAATAAAAATAAACTTTTTACAAAACGTCCGACAAAATCATTTCCGCTTAGGATGTAAACAAACCAGCAAAATGACCGTATCAATTTGTAAAAAATGCTATAATAATAATTCTTGAAAAATAAAAAAAAGATACATTCTCACCATCAAATACTTTTATTCCACGTTTTGTTGCTTTTTTGTATTTTTGGGGATTCTGTTTTCGAGTAGAGTTTTTATTTCATCCTCGGTTGGTTCAGCAACACGCGCCGCCATTTTGTTTTTCTCTACTCACGGGATATAAGATGATAGCCTAGTAGTAGATTAGCCAATCAGAGCGCGCGATTGCTTATATCCAGTGAATGTGGATAGAATAATTAACAATTATTCCACAAAACCGAGTCGTACATGAGCTGATAGCCAATGAGGCGCATAGCACCGAGTTGGCTATAAGCCATGTACGACAAAATTAAGTGGAATAACGATCCACATTCAGCGGATTTTGAGAAATGGAGCATTTTTATTTTTAGCAAATACGATAAATCAAAACTTCATACAAAACGTCAGACAAAATCATTTCCGCTTAGCGGACATGTGACAAATTGCATACATGCATAGTAAAATATTAAAATTGTATTTTTCTTTGAGCTTTTGAACCAGTCTAAAAAAAAAAACAAGAAATTTTAATGCTTAAAGATGAAGAATGTGAACAAACTGGCGAAACGACAGGAGCAATTTGTGAAAAATGCTATAATAATAATAATAATAATTCTTGAAAAACAAAAAAAGATACGTTCTTACCATCAAATACTTTCATTCCATATTTTGTTGTTTGATTTTTGTTTTTTGTACTTTTGGGGTTTTGCTTTCGAGTAGAGTTTTTATTTTGTGCCCGGTTGGTTCAGCAACATGCGCCGCCATTTTGTTTTCTCTACTCACGGTATCTGAGCTGATAGCCTAGTAGTAGAGTAGCCAATCAGAGTGTGCGATTGTTCATATCCAGTGAATTTGGACAGAATTTGAAATACACACACTGTACATTCTGTGTATACAGAAATAAGTCTGGTTTGAGAAAAAGTTTTGTGAGTTGAAAGAGTCAGTTTTCAAAGATGTGCCAATAAAATTGATCTGTCGCAATGAAAAAAAACCCCTGAAATTCCCGTCACTAGTATAAATCTGCTTGACAAGCATAGTTTTGGACAGAAGAGTGTCAATTTATTTGAAACAAACCTTCCTCTCCACACCCTCCTCTCTACTTCACTGTTTGTAATATTTCATGCGAGTTTGCTTGAGCAAATCCTAATACTTAAATACAAAACTGTGAGCCATGTCTTTGAAGAAACCCTTAAAATACAAATCGGAGTGTAGATTTAAAAAGTGCCTCTGATGTGGCACAAAGTAATTGAAGTGTCACTTCATCTGCATTGAAGTGAATATCTGCATCTGTGATTCCGCTCTGCACAATTCGAAATCCACCTGGCTATTTTCAATAACACACGAGGCTCAGTAGTTTTCTTGCAGGTACAAGTTCTGTATCTGATGTTCACTGAAAGCATGCGGAGAGAAAAAAAAATGCATAAGAAGCCAACGGCCAAACATTCATATAGCTTGAGAGTGGCATACTGCTTCAATAATACATGTAGCTTGAACTTGTACATTCAGAAGCAGTTACATTCTCACCCCAAACCAATCTCATAAAGAATTCATAACAGGTCTAATATAACAGAAACTTAATTGGATTTCATGCAGGGGAAGTCATAATGAAAGCTCCAACCACTAACCCTGACCCGAGACCCTATTTGGAACATATCCAATAATGTAATGTTGATACTTGACGGCAATTTTAAATTTAAAAATGGCAGAAGGTAGACTAGGGCTACATCCACACGACAACGGCAACGAGATTTTTTTTTTTTTAATATTGCGTCCACATGGGCAACGGATCAGTAAAATTTCAGGTACATATAGCAACGCAATGCTTGCTGAAAACGATGCAATACACATGCCACACCTCTACGTGCGCTGTAAGACGGTCCCATCGGAGACACCAGAACAATAGAAGAAGTAGACGCATGCGCATAAACCCCTTCTTCTGTAGCATTAGCCACAAAGTTTTGATTATTAATCAGTAGCGTAAAACGAAAGACGTGGAAAGAGGAATGAATGGGGTAGATGGAAGCCGGTACGGCAACATTCTGATATCCTCCAGAATTCTTTAATGGTCCGGAATAAATTGAATGCTACACGTTGATGGATTACTTTGTTCTTCTACGCCCTTTTTGAGGAATGTATTGTCGGACTTAAACCAACATCTGAAGAGGTGAGATCGCTCCTTTTTTTTTTCCTATGTTTGCTGGCGGGATTGTTTTTGTTTTTGGAAAGCGCACGGGCGGTGCGCGGTATGGTTATATTCAGTACTTCCGCAGTGTTTGGACTAAAGACTCTGCCCTAAGGGCTATTCTCTCTCTCTCTCTCTCTCTCTCTCTCTCTCTCTCACTTTGCACCATTACACAATAAATATTCACAGTGAAAATATTTTGTAAGCGTATTTCATGAACCAAGTTATAGGATTTGTTGACAACTCGCATCGAGTTCGTTACACTTCTACCCGGCGTGAAGCACTGACAGTCATGTGGTTGTGATGTCATCGTAAACAAATCCGTTCTACTCATCCAGACGACTTCGCAACGGTGCCGTTGCCAGATTTTTTTCACTCTGGAACCTGTTCTCAAAAGATTTCGTTTTGGGGCACCCAAAACGCCGGTGCCGTGTGGACGCCAGGCCGAAATGATAAACAATTTTATCAGATTCACCTGAATCCGTTGCCGTGTGGACAGGGCCTCAGTGCTGTGCAAAACTGCGCCTCATTGTAAATGAGTGTGTGAATGTCTGAGTGTGTGCACGGTGCCTGGTGATGAACTGGTGTCCCATTCAGGGTATATTCTCATCCTGAATGTTCCTGAGATAGGCTCTGGATCCACCACTACCCTGACCAGGATTATGTAAGATGACTGAAGTCTTTATTTGTCACTCAAGCACAGTGAAATTCGCCCTCTGTATTTAACCCATCTGGAGCAGTGAACACATGCATGCGCACACACAAGTGAGCAATGAGCACACACACACATACCCAGAGCAGTAAGCAGCTATACTACAGCACCCAGGGAGCAGTTGGGGGTTAGGTGCCTTGCTCAAGGGCACTTCAGCACCCCATGTTAACCTCACTGCATGTCTTTGGACTGTGGGGGAAACCAGAGCATCTGGAGACACGGGGAGAACATGCAAACTCCACACAGAAAGGCCCCCGTCGGCCGCTGGGCTCAAACCCAAAACCTTCTTGCTGTGAGGTGACAGTGCTGACCACTACACCACCGTGCTGCCTATTATTATTATTATTATGAAAATGACAACAGCCAATAAAAAGGGTTACCAAAGTTTGTTAACCCCCTTGAGAATTCGCAACACCTTACTTGTCAACTGTACTTTCCATTAGACCTGACAGAACCTTCCGGATGGTTGTTTCTCCATCCATTAGTACTGTTTTGTGCTTTCCAACCACAGAGCGAGCATTCTCCTTTTCACTGAAGATTTTCCTTAATTCCTTGGTGACACCAGGGACGGTGGCACGGTGGTGTAGTGGTTCGCGCTGTCGCCTCACAGCAAGAAGGTCCTGGGTTCGAGCCCAGCAGCCAGCAAGGGCCTTTCTGTGTGGAGTTTGCATGTTCTCCGCGTGGGTTTCCTCCGGGTGCTCCGGTTTCCCCCACAGTCCAAAGACATGCAGCTTAGGTTAACTGGTGACTCTAAATTGACCGTAGGTGAGAGTGTGAATGGTTGTTTGTCTCTGTGTCAGCCCTGTGTACCCCGCCTCTCACCCATAGTCAGCTGGGATAGACTCCAGCTTGCCTATGACCCTTTAGAACAGGCTACAGATAATGGATACCGACTAGTGGCTTAGTGGTAGCGTGTCCGCCTCTCGATCGGGAGATCGTGAGTTCTATTCACGGTTGGGTCATACCAAAGACCATCATAAAAATGGTACCTACCGCCATCTGGCAAGGCACGCTGCAATACAGATATGCATGGGGAGTTAAACTCTCGTGGTTACGAGAGGACTAGCCCCCCACTGTAACCCTAGCTATGTAATAGGCGAGAGGCCGAGGGCTATGGAAACGGAGATCGGCGCCACGCGATGCGCCACATACAGGTTGGGCCTGGTTAGTACTTGAGTGGGAGACTGCCTAGGAATACCAGGTACTGTAAGGCGTGGGAAGGACTTTGACTTGACTTTGACAGATAATGGATGGATGGATGGATGGATGGACACCAGGGATACCGCCACCTAAACAGCCAATCACCAATGGAACCACATGTACCGTGTGTACTGCCTTCTTTCTCGAATTTCAAATGCTCACTTGTCGATATTGTGTTCTTTTCTCTGTAATAGTTTTTTTCAATACTCTGTTCCTGGGGGCATGCCTTGTCACACATCCATATTATTTTCTTTTGTTTATCCTCCAAAATGAAGTCTAGTCTTGTAGCAGTTGATGTTTTCCTAAGACTAAACTCAATGATCTTTGCAAAATGATTTTGTAGTACATGCCCCCTTTCCCACTTTTCCCTATACCAGTGAGTGTCCTGGTCCAAGAGGCCTCTTCCCTTTGCCCGCTCCACGGCACATACCATCAGGGTAATTCTCATCTCATCTCATTATCTCTAGCCGCTTTATCCTGTCCTACAGGGTCGCAGGCAAGCTGGAGCCTATCCCAGCTGACTACGGACAAAAGGCGGGGTACACCCTGGACAAGTCGCCAGGTCATCACAGGGCTGACACATAGACACAGACACCCATTCACACTCACATTCACACCTACGGTCAATTTAGAGTCACCAGTTAACCTAACCTGCATGTCTTTGGACTGTGGGGGAAACCGGAGCACCCGGAGGAAACCCACGCGGACACGGGGAGAACATGCAAACTCCGCACAGAAAGGCCCTCGCCGGCTACGGGGCTCGAACCCGGACTTTCTTGCTGTGAGGCGACAGCGCTAACCACTACACCACCGTGCCGCCCTATTATTATTATTATTATAGCCTTACTCATACAGCACTCCCTGCTATTCTAGTCTTAAGAATCTCAGCTCCAACCACAAAATGACTGAACCAGTGACAAGCCCGTGTGTGTGTGTGTGTGTGTGTGTCAGTCATTAACTGAGCCGAGCACTTGTCGCTATTCATTTTTAATGAGTACTAGGGCAAACCTGTCTCCATTAATAGAGTATTAGAGATGACCAGTCCTACACATGAAACACTGCTACCTTGACACCCACCTCTCTCTCTCTCTCTCACTTACACATATATATACACGCTTCTCTCTTTCTCTTTTTTCTCTCTCATTATCCTTTTCTGGCTAATGACTGTTGGCTTTGACTGTCTCAAAGAGAACAGTTTGAGAAAAGATGCCCTGGTTTTCTTTGTAAAAAGCTGCAAGACTTAATTAAAAGTTACACAACCTCACTTTGCTCCAAATGCTACTCGATATACAATGGGTTTTAGATCTGATGTTTTCTATAGTTTCTGAAGTAATCGAGTCTTTCAAGTACATCGTTGTGCACGTGCTCTAATTAAAACCAAAACTAAAGACCCAAGGCCATTACCAAGAAGCACTTTTATTTAATCAGTCGTCAAAAATGAACGCAGTTTTTGATGTCACATTTCTCAGAAAATGTGAAAAGACACACTACATTACAATATTCTTATCTGCTGAAAGCAATGACACATGGCACGTTGACAAAAAAAAAAAAATATGGAGCAACAATAAAAAAGAATTTGAACAAGGAAAACTAAGAGCGTACTCACACTGGGAACGGCTGCCTTGTACCGTGCCCGGGTGCGACACCCCCCACCCTACCACTGGCCTGCGCTCACATTACGCTTAATGCTCATGATGCAACTTCTTTTGTTGGAGAAAATCACTCTTGGACAGCACGAGAGCACAAAAGGCCTCATGACTATTTTCACATTGTGGCTTATTTTGAGTCATTGTGGGCGCGGTGACACACAACCGTCTTATAGAGAGCGTGCACGTGACGTCACGAGGTCACGTGATATTTGTTTATCTGCCATCCTGGACGGCATGGCCGCGCATAGAACTTAGACGAACCCGTTCTAATTATCAAGTGTGTGGGAGTAGATCTTTCGAGAATGGTTATATCTTGTTCGGCATTTGGTTGTACCAATAGACAGGGCCAAAAGGAGGGCCTGTCATTTTATAGATTCCCCGCAGACGCGGAGAGACGCGCAAAATGGGTGTCCGCTGTGCGAAGAGAAAACTGGTACCCCGGTTCTACCAGCCGAATTTGTAGTGAACACTTCATATCAGGTAGGTGTAATCTTCTAATACATTTATATCCGATATTGAATAATACTTCTGCACAGATAAAGATGGCAGTGATTTGTGATTTTTTTTTTTCAGACAAAAACATACATATTTACAACCCTGTCATTATCTGGAACTGAGTTTAGATTTCGAACATTCTTACGATAAAACGTCCTGCATAGTCTCTTTATGATAAACGTCTTAATGCCACTTACCCATGAGGTTATCAAGTAGACCTTCTTCTTCAGAACCTTCCAGAGGTATAGTTGGGATACCCATCCCGCAACAAAATATTTATAAGCTTCCAGGCTCTTGTGGGCTTTGCCAGTGTAACACGATTCACGATTAACAAGAAAATTGTAAATGTCGTGGTAGGCCAGATCGGGCAAATCGCCAGCACCGCAGCTCCGAATTTCCCTGAACAAGGATTGCGGCAAGTTGTACGGATCTGCAATCCCCAACCTGGAACACTTTTCCACGTAACGCTGCCTCACGTCACCTTCAAGATGCTGAACAAACTTAGACAAGTTATCGCGCGATGTAGATGGGGTATTTTCCGAATTTTCTTGGGGATTACTCCCTGGATCCATTACGCTCGCACAAGGTAAACTATCCTGAAGCTGTCCAATATGGTGGAGTAAACACGGATGGGTCACGTGACTGCACATCCTCCATATGCTGTACAGATATATCAATTATGCAATGGAGAGATTTTCAGTAAATTGTGCTGCACACACGAGAAAGATTTGCAGCTTTACTTGCCATCGACAATTCCCGTTCATCAATAAAGTGAGAACCAGACCTGTTATTAACTCAAATATTCTTTAATTAATTGAACAGTGCACATCATAGTATTCGAGCTCAGTGCTTGGGCACGGTTAGCGATCACACCAGATGTGTACTGTGTCCAAGCCCATCTCTTCAAGCAGGTCAGGGCGTGGAACGCAACAATCACACTAGTCAAATGAATTGAACTTTGGGGGTCATACAGTACTGTGCAAAAGTCTTAGGCACCCTACATTTTTTTTTTTTAATACAAACTTTGTTATAGACTTTTATGACTTCAACATTACAGTACAAAAAAACACTTTAGATTTACAAACATAATTTTTCCAGCATAAAATTAAATGTTACAGAAAAATGTCTGTATGTCAGTGAGGAAAGCAGCATATTATATAACGGACCACTTTTCAGACAAAAACATAATGAAGGCTGCTGGGTTTGGCTGCAAAAATAAGAAGGAGGTTCGACAGTCAGAGTGTCCGGAGGAACTGTGGCGGATTCTGTAAGATGCTCAGTAAAACTTACAGCTCAGTTCCTTATTATAAAACTGCACTAACTGAACCTGAGACTACTATATATACAGTACACTACCGTTCAAAAGTTTGGGGTCACTTTGAAATGTCCTTATTTTTGAAAGAAAAGCACTGTTCTTTTCAATGAAGATCACTTTAAACTAATCAGAAATCCACTCTATACATTGCTAATGTGGTAAATGACTATTCTAGCTGCAAATGTGTGGTTTTTGGTGCAATATCTCCATAGAGGCCCATTTCCAGCAACTCTCACTCCAGTGTTCTAATGGTACAATGTGTTTGCTCATTGCCTCAGAAGGCTAATGGATGATTAGAAAACCCTTGTACAATCATGTTAGCACAGCTGAAAACAGTTGAGCTCTTTAGAGAAGCTATAAAACTGACCTTCCTTTGAGCAGATTGAGTTTCTGGAGCATCACATTTGTGGGGTCGATTAAATGCTCAAAATGGCCAGAAAAATGTCTTGACTATATTTTCTATTCATTTTACAACTTATGGTGGTAAATAAAAGTGTGACTTTTCATGGAAAACACAAAATTGTCTGGGTGACCCCAAACTTTTGAATGGTAGTGTATATATATATATATATATATATGAGTGATTCCACACTTATGGGTACTGAAATAGGGACATGAACTTATTCACCTAAAACCATTTCTTTTTTTACCATCAGGTCACAAAACATGTAATCTTTAATGAACGATATGTTAAAAGATAACTTTAATTTTCTGAGATGTAATAAAAACATATTTATATGCCAAAGTCAAGCCTATGAGTTCCAAAATGATGTCTGTTACATTACTTCTGTTACGATTGTCCATCTCGCGTCTGTTACAAATTAATTACAATCTAGCTATATACCATGTTAATCTTATTGAAAGAATGTGTATGTTTATTCTACTACACATGTTTATTAATTATATTTGCTAAAACATCACCTTCCTATGTTTCAAAAAGTAATTCTACATTGTTAAAATTGAGAATCTATATGTCCACAACACTTCTGTTACGTTCTGACTTTGGCATATAAATATGTTTTTATTACATCTCAGAAAATTAAAGTTATCTTTTAACATATCATTCATTAAAGATTACATGTTTTGTAACCTGATGGTAAAAAAAGAAATGGTTTTAGGTGAATAAGTTCATGTCCCCATTTCAGTACCCATAAGCGTGGAATCACTCATATATATATATATATATATATTAGTATATAGTGGGGCAAAAAAGTATTTAGTCAGCCACCAATTGTGCAAGTTCTCCCACTTAAAAAGATGAGAGAGGCCTGTAATTTTCATCATAGGTACACTTCAACTATGAGAGACAGAATGGGGGGAAAGAATCCAGGAAATCACATTGTAGGATTTTTAATGAATTAATTGGTAAATTCCTCGGTAAAATAAGTATTTGGTCACCTACAAACAAGCAAGATTTCTGGCTCTCACAGACCTGTAACAACTTCTTTAAGAGGCTCCTCTGTCCTCCACTCGTTACCTGTATTAATGGCACCTGTTTGAACTCGTTATCAGTATAAAAGACACCTGTCCACAACCTCAAACAGTCACACTCCAAACTCCACTATGGCCAAGACCAAAGAGCTGTCAAAGGACACCAGAAACAAAATTGTAGACCTGCACCAGGCTGGGAAGACTGAATCTGCAATAGGTAAGCAGCTTGGTGTGAAGAAATCAACTGTGGGAGCAATTATTAGAAAATGGAAGACATACAAGACCACTGATAATCTCCCTCGATCTGGGGCTCCACGCAAGATCTCACCCCATGGGGTCAAAATGATCACAAGAACGATGAGCAAAAATCCCAGAACCACACGGGGGGACCTAGTGAATGACCTGCAGAGAGCTGGGACCAAAGTAACAAAGGCTACCATCAGTAACACACTACGCCGCCAGGGACTCAAATCCTGCAGTGCCAGACGTGTCCCCCCGCTTAAGCCAGTACATGTCCAGGCCCGTCTGAAGTTTGCTAGAGAGCATTTGGATGATCCAGAAGAGGATTGGGAGAATGTCATATGGTCAGATGAAACCAAAATATAACTTTTTGGTAAAAACTCAACTTGTCGTGTTTGGAGGAGAAAGAATGCTGAGTTGCATCCAAAGAACACCATACCTACTGTGAAGCATGGGGGTGGAAACATCATGCTTTGGGGCTGTTTTTCTGCAAAGGGACCAGGACGACTGATCCGTGTAAAGGAAAGAATGAATGGGGCCATGTATCGTGAGATTTTGAGTGAAAACCTCCTTCCATCAGCAAGGGCACTGAAGATGAAACGTGGCTGGGTCTTTTAGCATGACAATGATCCCAAACACACCGCCCGGGCAACGAAGGAGTGGCTTCCTAAGAAGCATTTCAAGGTCCTGGAGTGGCCTAGCCAGTCTCCAGATCTCAACCCCATAGAAAATCTTTGGAGGGAGTTGAAAGTCCATGTTGCCCAGCGACAGCCCCAAAACATCACTGCTCTAGAGGAGATCTGCATGGAGGAATGGGCCAAAATACCAGCAACAGTGTGTGAAAACCTTGTGAAGACTTACAGAAAACGCTTGACCTCTGTCATTGCCAACAAAGGGTATATAACAAAGTATTGAGATGAACTTTTGTTATTGACCAAATACTTATTTTCCACCATAATTTGCAAATAAATTCTTTAAAAATCAGACAATGTGATTTTCTGGATTTTTTTTTTTCTCATTCTGTCTCTCATAGTTGAAGTGTACCTATGATGAAAATTACAGGCCTCTCTCATCTTTTTAAGTGGGAGAACTTGCACAATTGGTGACTGACTAAATACTTTTTTGCCCCACTGTATTTTAAGCAAAGGGTCATCACATCAAACATTGACTTTTTTCATGCATTACTGCTTGCTAATGATTATGGTATTTTTTAAAATGTAGAAACATTTAATTTCATTATTTTCGAAGGCATCTTTGCTCTACAGCATTTCATTGCATGTGCCTAAGACTTTTGCACAGTACAGTGGTGATGGGGGGTGGGGGTTTACCCCCCTAAAATTATGTTGGGGGTTAGTTACGATGGGAGTCCTTTGACTATTTACAAGGAAGAAAAGGAGAGAGTAGTGTGAATAAATAAACAGCCCGCTGCGTGCCTTTGTTTTCCCTTATTAAATCCTGCTGCGTCCCTTCATCCCGGCAGCATCCCTTTGTACTGTAGGTTGGTAGCACCCATTCACACCAAAACCGATGCAAATTAGCCTGGCCCTGACGTCACCGCTTACCTCCATTTTCTGGGATTTTCCTTATTTGGCTTATGCAGAACTGCAAAACCCATCACTTTTAGTAGACAAGCTGATTTATGAATATTCTCTGGATTAATTAACCTGTTGCTGTGGCAACTGTCTAGACACGTCTGGTCTCCTTGGGTACTCGCGCCAAAGCGGGGACCCTGTGACAGCAAGGCTATGACAGTGTCGCTACATTTGTATCTGACTGATAACTCGTGTCCTGTCTGGATGGCTAGATAGCGTTCATGAGGCGTACAAGCAGTTTTGGGCGCCCAAAAACTTGATGCTGCTCTAGATCGACATGAATTCGCTTGCTGCCCTGACCACTCACTGAAAATCAGTATGAAGTGGAGTTTCAGACAAATATCCATTGCAAACTTTTTGGGCTCGACAAAGGCTCCCAAGTTGCTTGATGATAATGAGGTAAGTTTTCAGTATAACTTTTTTTTTTTTAACATCCCAAGTCAAATTTCGCAAACCTATTGCTGCTGCCTTCTCGTCTTTCAATGACGAAAGAATGCGCTACTTTGGTTCCTTCAATTAAGCAAGGTACATTTGAACATTGTATGTGTATTTACTCACATGTAAGCACAGTAGAAAGTACCAAACCCATGGTAAGAGGGTGTTATCCTCTCAATGATACTAAGTAGACGTAATTACGTTATAGTATCATTGGTTCTGTTTCATATAGAAAAAAATACATGGACGAAATGTACTCTAATAGAGCAGTGTTTCCCCCAGCACTTTCCAGGCAAGGCAGCCGCCCTGGGTAACTCGACCGCCCGCCCTAGCAAGGTTCCAAGAAAAAAAAAAAATGCGTCCAAAAAAAAAAAAAAACGAAGTGGTAATGCATTTCAGCCCAGGGACTGACAGCTAGACTAAACTGCGGCACCTAGTGGTTGGATATATTACTACGCCATATGTCCTCGAGGCCATATTTACAAACATTTTAATTTTAAATTCAACGGTTCAGCGGGAAAGTCGAGACGTTGCCATTATCGTCGGTGGAATAAGAAGGTCTAAGATAAACCCATCCCAGAAGGTCTAAGAGACATTAAACTTAGCTTTACTCCACCGAAATTTACCTCTCAAAATGTGGGAAATATCATTTTAGAGGGTTAAAAATTCCAAAATTTACCAGGGAGGCATTGCCTCTGGACCCTCCTAGATTTGGCGCACCAAAGGCGCGTGACACGTCGCCCCTCCATCTAAAACTTCCTGCCGCCACCTCTGCAGTACTGTCTGCACAGAGACTGACTCGAAAAGGGTTCGCAACGGCTTTGCGACACCAGTGATGCATTTGCGGCTATTTTGAGAGAAATTTTGTCGCACGAATTTTTTGAACATGTTCAAAATTTCAGCGACGAAGGAGCGACACTTTGCGACTCATGCGAGGAAACTGAGAAGCCCCACAAATGTTTCAAGACACTTTTGAAACTCTCTCGCGAATGACGTTCGCAATTTATCGCAAGCTGTCGCAGCCCAGTGAGATACTGGCTTTATACTCATCTGAGTATCCCCATTCATGGATTGATTGCCTTTGTAAATGAATATTCATGAGGAAAGTGCTACCTGATTGGCCAGCGAAAAAGGGGGTGGGGCGATCAAAGGCTCATTATCATTTAAAGGAACAGGCACTCAAATCGCCATTTTGAACAGGGCTGTTTAGACAGGGTGAGAAGGTGCTGTGGTGCTTTATCCTTGTGGTATTCTGACCAAAGCATGTTGCAGACATTTCATTAAGACCTCAGGGAACTGTGTCAACTTGTGGAAAAGGGGTATATGTCACCTTTAACATCTGTACAGTGTCACTGAAAGCATGTGCATATTTAAACTGTTTGCAACCTGATCATAGCGTGACCTTCAATGCGTTAGATAAGTTTACTTAGCAAGCAAATAAAACACCTTTAAGCAGACCGTTTGTGCAGACATGTGTGGCCTGACACCACTATACAAATTTATAACCTTTTGGAAACATCCATTTCGGTAAACTATGCATATTTACAGTTTCTTGAAGCAGAAATGTCAAAGCATGTTACAAACAGAAGAAAATACTCAAAATTCTGTTTGGATGTTCCCCAAAAAGTCAGCCACAGCGACATCTGACATGTTTTCCCAGACCGCCACAGCTATATGGAGTCTCAACAATAAAAAAAAGAAAAAGAAATAAGCAAGATTATATCAATACACTTTCATTTTCTTCATACAGTATGTTTCTCCAACAGCTAGAATTGTTATGTCTTGGTTTTGATACACTCCATGAAAGTGCAACTTTCAAACCAAATGGTCACAGGCAAAAAAAAAAAAAGAATCCACAGTGCTATCACATCCTGCTAGACATTTTACTTCACACTTTGTGTTTCTATTAAACCCTGCCACAACTATGTTCCCAAATGTATTAGGAATTCCATTTCACACAAAAATCATGCCTCACCAGGCAAAGAAAATCCAGGCCTCCATGTCCTTTGAGAGGTTGTTTTTAGTCAGCACATGTAATGTGAAACACAGCACACACACTATTGTACACCAGTCAGTCAGGGACAGTGAAGACAGGAACGTCACGTCACTTCACCTCAACTGACTTAAGTAGACATTCATATATATTCGACACACATATATATATATATATATGCGCGGCACGGTGGTGTAGTGGTTAGCGCTGTCGCCTCACAGCAAGAAGGTCCTGGGTTCGAGCCCCGGGGCCGGCGAGGGCCTTTCTGTGCGGAGTTTGCATGTTCTCCCCGTGTCCGCGTGGGTTTCCTCCGGGTGCTCCGGTTTCCCCCACAGTCCAAAGACATGCAGGTTAGGTTAACTGGTGACTCTAAATTGACCGTAGGTGTGAGTGTGAGTGTGAATGGTTGTCTGTGTCTATGTGTCAGCCCTGTGATGACCTGGCGACTTGTCCAGGGTGTACCCCGCCTTTCGCCCGTAATCAGCTGGGATAGGCTCCAGCTTGCCTGCGACCCTGTAGAAGGATAAAGCGGCTAGAGATAATGTGATGTGATGTGATATATATATATATATATCATCTCATTATCTGTAGCCGCTTTATCCTGTTCTACAGGGTCGCAGGCAAGCTGGAGCCTATCCCAGCTGACTACGGGCGAAAGGCGGGGTACACCCTGGACAAGTCGCCAGGTCATCACAGGGCTGACACATAGACACAGACAACCATTCACACTCACATTCACACCTACGGTCAATTTAGAGTCACCAGTTAACCTAACCTGCATGTCTTTGGACTGTGGGGGAAACCGGAGCACCCGGAGGAAACCCACGCGGACACGGGGAGAACATGCAAACTCCACACAGAAAGGCCCTTGCCGGCCACGGGGCTCGAACCCGGACCTTCTTGCTTAACCACTACACCAGCGTGCCACCCATATATATATATATATATATATATATATATATATATATATATAAAGAGAACAGTCAGTTCTTGAAGTTGATGTGCTGGAAACAGGAAAAGTGGGCAAGCGTAAGGATCTGAGTGTCTTTGACAAGGGCCAAATTGTGATGGCTAGATGACTGGGTCTCGGCACAAACTGCCAAAAACGTTAATGCTGACACCTTTCTGTTTTTGCCAGCATTAACTTTTTCATTAGTTTGTCCTACAGTAGCTCCATATGGGACCATATGGGCTAACCTTTGTGCCCCATGTGACCCAGTGAGCCTTCAACACCCATGACCCTGTCGCTGGTTCTCCAGTTCTCCTTCCTTGGACCACTTTTGGTCGGTACTAACCACTACATACCAGGGACACCCCACAAGATGCGCCATTTTGGAGATGCTCAGACCCAGTCATCTAGCCATCACAATTTGGCCCTTGTCAAAGTCGCTCAGATCCTTACACTTGCCCATTTTTCCTGCTTCCAACACATCAACTTCAAGAACTGACTGCAGAGGGCTATGCAGCAGAGGGCGCAATAACGTACAATAGCAGAAATACATGTGACTTCACCCGAGGCAGAAGTAATACAGGTCTAATGACGCAAAAACACACAAGCAGCTCTAAAATGGGGTAGTGCTGTTGTGTGACTGACTGCACAAATAGATTTAACAAGAAATCTGAGCTACAGACTTCTGACAGCTAAAGAAAAGAGGAGGAAAATTAAGGTAATAGAAATGTTCATAAAAGTTTACGAAGAAAAGTCCTGTTTGTTATTATTTTTTTTCATTTTTAATAAAATGGATATTTTTATTAATAGGCTATTATATGTTACTCCAACTTTTACAAATGTGGATAAATAATTACTGCCAGTAATAACCAGCATAAGAAAATGAAACAGGTGATTTTTAACAAAAGATATATTTAAGTTGATAAAGAATAGGAAAATATATGTTGCATTTATTTTGTAAAAAAAACTTTTAATTTTAATAGTTTTTCAAAAATATCTTGGGAAAATCAAATCGTGAACCCAGTATCGTGGATCAAATCAAATCGTGAATTTGGTGAATCATTAAATGCCTAAAATATATTATAATAATCTTTTTCTCTCCATGCTTCCACGGAAGGCGGTCGCATTTTCTGCTCTCCCTCTCCCTCCTTTTTTTCCCTGCTTGTGATTCTGTGTCTTGTCTCGTCTGCTGTACTTTTTGAAGAGACTCTTCCTGCATTACTTTCTAAACTAAAAAAGCATGGAATTGATAAACTGGTCTCCTAATGAAATTGACACAGTTTTGGGTTCGGGGGAACCCGTTTGTCCTGCCGGAACGTTTGCGGCTGGTTACATGATGGACGCGTGGGAGCGGTGGCGGGTCGTGTGCCTGGCGATTCTTTCTGTGGAGGACATTGAAGATATCTACCTATTCAGAACCATGATTACAGGACTTTTGCTGATTGGATTAGGCATTGCCCTGGTTTATCGAGGAAATCAGACAACGGTGACAGCTGTTCAAAGCCCCACAAAGCTGCCCGATATGATTGGAGCAGTGGGCAAAGCTGTTGGCACTCAGACTGTGGACATTCAGAACTTTAACCACAAAATGGTTGTTATCTTGGAGCAGCTTTCAGCTTTGCAAGGAATACATTTTTTGGAGATCAGTTTGAATAGAATGGACGGAATGGACAGATATGGACGAGCGGTGTGGACGTGCAAAGACTGCGTCTGGAAAGACCAAACAATTCATATCTTATCGACATTCGGCACCCTGAGACAGCTCCAGCCTTGGTTCAGGCTGTTGCTGAGAAAACATTTCCCCCTGAAGGTCACTGCCGGGAGACACTCTCATTCCTTGCATTCCTCTCTAACTCTCCGCGGTCGCCATTTTTACCCCCAATGTGACAAGCGGGTGCATGACCAGCACCTTCATGGCTGCAGGAGTGGACGGCTGCTTGCTTGCGCTGGATTACCTCCCCCCTCCCCCCCTTACCCCCTACCCCTGATTCCCCCCCTCAAGTCCCGTGTTTAAAGTGTACTTGTGTTGCTGTGTGCTTATGCAAAGGTTTTTTAAATGTTCCCACACTGTACTCCTGACAGGAGCATAGTGGGGGGGTGTTATTTTTTTTCCTTATCTCTCCTCATGTTGTGTTTCCTTTTTATCTTTATCCCTGTCTTCCTGTCCTGAATACCCTATGTCAATTGTATGTTGTATATGTACGGACAGGTTGACGGCTAATTTCGCTGGTACATGTGACTAGTGACAATAAAGGGCATCATCATCATATAATTTTGGCTTCCAAGTCACGGCAGGAAACTTCCCACTTACATTATATTTACAGTTACGGCATTTGGTACACGCACTTATCGAGGACTAAGAAAGCCATCAGTCTAAAAGCTCTGTTAGGGAGGTCATACAGCAAGAAAAGCACAAAGACAACGCAATAAACACTTCCCAATAAACAAGAGCCACATGACACAGTAAACAGGAACTAGATTATGTGTCTTTGTTTGATATGTGATTTTTTTTATAGTAGGGTCTAAAAGTCTGAGCTCACAACCGTGAACTGTTTTATATTCATAAATTATCAAACACACAGTTAATATTTAAAGAATAAATTATTAAGCATGCCAAAAACAAAAAAAACTGAGCTGATACTTGAAAGATGAATTATTTAAAACTGAGTCAAACCAATGTCACTGTTTGAGAAATTCTCACACATTCTAAATATTGTAAATATTGTGTTTGCACACTTGGCTTCATTTTAAGACTGTTGTCATGCTAAATGTTTTATTCAAGCAGCATATAACATATTAGAATAAAGAAACGAATAGGAGGACCACGATTTATTTTGTTTTTCTATCTTTGGTATTAACAATGACTTTCTGAGTTACATAATGAACCATATTTATCATATTTCTATTTATTCTATCCACATTCACTGGATATGAGCAATCGCGTGCTCTGATTGGCTACTCTACTACTAGGATATTAGCTCATATACTGTGAGTAGAGAAAAACAAAATGGCAGCATCAAGTATTTAAAAGAAACAGAAATAGCTAAAATAATATAGGCCCCCCCCCCCATTCCATACTCCAGCCCAGTCGGTGGTGGTAATGCACCTTTAAGTTCGTTGGCCAACCGCTAAAAAACCCTAAAGAAGAAGAAGAACAAAATGGTGGACCATGGTGCTGAACCAACCGAGGATGAAATAAAAACTCTACTTGAAAACAAACCTCTAAAAAAATTAAAAAAATAAAAATAAAACACAATATAGAATGAAAGTATTTGATGGTAAGAATGTATTGTTTTTATTTTTCAAGAATTATTATTATTATTATTTTAGCATTTGGGGCGGCACGGTGGTGTAGTGGTTAGCGCTGTCGCGTCACAGCAAGAAGGTCCTGGGTTCGAGCCCCATGGCCGGCGAGGGCCTTTCTGTGTGGAGTTTGCATGTTCTCCCCGTGTCCGCGTGGGTTTCCTCCGGGTGCTCCGGTTTCCCCCACAGTCCAAAGACATGCAGGTTAGGTTAACTGGTGACTCTAAATTGACCGTAGGTGTGAGTGTGAATGGTTGTCTGTGTCTATGTGTCAGCCCTGTGATGACCTGGCGACTTGTCCAGGGTGTACCCCGCCTTTCGCCCGTAGTCAGCTGGGATAGGCTCCAGCTTGCCTGCGACCCTGTAGAAGGATAAAGCGGCTAGAGATAATGAGATGAGATTTTAGCATTTTTCACAAATTGCTACGGTCATCTCAGTAGCAAAATTAAAAATAAAAATGCTCTGTTTCTCAAAATCCAGTGAACGTGGATATAATAAAACAGTTATTCCACTCAATCTCATCGTACATGGCTTATAGCCGACTCGGCGCTACGCACCTCGTCGGCTATCAGCTCATATACGACTTGATTTCGTGGAATAACTGTTAAATATACATACTGTATATTTGGACCACTAACCAGATACAAATGCAGATAGAGATAAATGGTTGTGTTAAACCTTCACGACATGCACCATGATCTTGGAGAAACAACATTTGTTCCAATGTATACCAGCTAGTATACAGTACGTATAGAGCAATGGCAATAATATCCCACTTGATCTGGTTTTACTTGACTACTATGTATCAACATGTAGTTCATACATAGTTCACTCAGAGTTCAGTTCTCTGTAACCTCGTGAACAAATTCAAATAAATGCATTTGAAGTAGTGAATAAAATAAACTGTCATAAATAGAATAATGAACAGAACTAGAGCGGCGGCTACAATTATCGACACCTTAACGATCTTTTGGCCGTTGCAAAAGTAGAAAAGACTTTCAATACGTAAATTGTGTATGAATAATTACTCAAACTTCCACTGGGAAAAAAAGGAGCCGATTCCCGATTACTTGGCGTATCAGATCACGTGACGCTGTTCCACAAGTATTGACACCTTTGTCCACAGTTATCGACTCCGTTCCACAATTATCGCCACACAGATGATTATTTATAAAAAATAATCGGTAAGTGGTATTAAGTTAACAAAATGTAGTTTTTATTTAAAATTTGTTTTACATATACTTATATTTAGTACAAAATATCTTTTATATAAATATATCGGGGCGGCACGGTGGTGTAGTGGTTAGCGCTGTCGCCTCACAGCAAGAAGGTCCGGGTTCGAGCCCCGTGGCCGGCGAGGGCCTTTCTGTGCGGAGTTTGCATGTTCTCCCCGTGTCCGCGTGGGTTTCCTCCGGGTGCTCCGGTTTCCCCCACAGTCCAAAGACATGCAGGTTAGGTTAACTGGTGACTCTAAATTGACCGTAGGTGTGAATGTGGGTGTGAATGGTTGTCTGTGTCTATGTGTCAGCCCTGTGATGACCTGGCGACTTGTCCAGGGTGTACCCCGCCTTTCGCCCGTAGCCAGCTGGGATAGGCTCCAGCTTGCCTGCGACCCTGTAGAAGGATAAAGCGGCTAGAGATAATGAGATGAGATAAATATATCGATGTTGATGCTTACATATATGAGGAAGTAATTCTAATGTTTGTAAACAAATGAACTGATAATGTTTAACCTGGGTCAGAAAATCTTTTTATTCCACTTTCTAAGTATTTTTGTAGATCGCATTTTGTTAATCATTCATTGTTGTTTTGTATTAATTTCTAGTTTTGTCGTTTACCAATAAATGTCAACAGGCGATTGACATTGTAACCGCATGAAAATCCAGGTCAAAGGTTGCATGTCATTCCTCGAACCAAAACTTTATATTTTTACATCTAAAAATATAAAATGACTACTGATATTGTAATATGTGGAAGATATTTACAACAAACTGCAAAAAAAAAAAAAAATCTGAATGGAATAGAAAACCTGAATATTTCAGCATGCAATTTTTTTATATGCTCGGAATTTAATTCTGGTCTAATTCTATTTATTGCAATCGGATCCCGAATACTCTATAAACATTCCATTCTGTTATGAGTCAGAAAAAAATTATTATAAATCACAGCACTTTTATTTTTTTTTTAAAGTACTTCATCTACTTCAACAATGTTACACAAAGATCGATCCATAACAGTTGTAAATGTCACTTAATTCCACAGGGTGTTGATAATGGTGGACACTGGTGAAAGTGATCACTATTATCGACACCTCACGTGACTTCTCAAACGTGTGTCTAGATACAAAACGGCGACTGTCAAATGAAAGAGTAAGAAACAAAGTAGGTTTCGACAAGGAGATCATGGAATAGCGGTGAATTTGAGAAGTAAAAACATGTCCATGATCTTTCCACCATGCTTACCTTTGATGATGATGTCTGGCTTTTCCTTAAATTGCTGATCGTGCTAAAAAAATTCCATCTCAGGTAACGAGCTGTGTCATCAGACGACAAGATCAAAGGGTGGGTGTGGGGGTGGAGGGGTCTTCCGGTTAATTAAATGAACTGAAACTCACCTTTTGTAAAACAGTTTTTTGATTGGTAAATCTGAAAAGGTGTCGATAATTGTAGCCGCCGCTCTAGTAGTGACCTTACTGCATACCTGAAAAATGACATTACTAGGAAGAGTTTGAAACTGGTATCTGGATTGCACATCTCGAAACAGTTGCGTCCTCTATCTTGGGATTGCTGTGCAATGCTGTGCAGTTTCTCCAGTGCTGTTGAAAAAAAGTTGAAAAAGTTGATAGTTACTGAAGCACAGCACTTCAGCAACTCTTGACATACAGTCCATCTGTTGTATAGAGCACACTCGGGAGCTGAAATCACATCAGTGTTTGATGTGGGCTGTATTTCGAATGACAGCGCGTGAGTCGGAATGGACCAAAGACATTACAGGTTTCATTTTTCTTAAAGTGACCTGATGAGAACCACCTCGACTTGGTGACGGTGAGGCCAATAATCACTCATTCGCAGAGCACAACCGCATTGGATCAGACAAACACACGGTATTCAATCCGTACTGTGTTATTAAGACACACACACACACACACACACACACACACACACACACACACACACACACACACACACACACACACACACACAGCCCATGGCCTAGTAATCAGTCATATTCATTATTATATATAGCACAAAAATAATAAGCCGGAGGGACCCGAGCTGCTGCCTGGTTGCATAATGACAGTTATTTACTGAGTGTTCCTCTAATCAAATCATAAAATCTGCACTGCCTAACAGATGGCTTAAGATCACTAAAGTGAGCATCAATATGTCAGGGAGAGAGCATTTCTCTCTCTCTTTCTCTCTCTCATGCTCCTACCCAGGAGTCAAAACAGAATCATATTTTTGTAACATTTCCTATAAATTCTCATAACAATACGTTCTAACTGCATTTAGAATGTGTTGTATACCATGAATATGTAAGCTATGATAAATATCGGTGAGCGGTGTGGACGTGCAAAGACTGCGTCTGGAAAGACCAAACAATTCATATCTTATTGACATTCGGCACCCTGAGACAGCTCCGGCCTTGGTTCAGGCTGTTGCTGAGGAAACATTTCCCCTGAAGGTCACTGCCAGGAGACACTCTCATTCCTCTCTAACTCTCCGCGGTCACCATTTTTACCCCCAGTGTGACAAGCGGGTGCGTGACCAGCGCCTTCATGGCTGCAGGAGCGGACGGCTGCTTGCTTGCGCTGGATTACCTCCCCCCTCAAGTCCCGTGTTTAAAGTGTACTTGTGTGCTTATGCAAAGGTTTTTTAAATGTTCCCACACTGTACTCCTGACAGGAGCATAGTGGGGGGGGGTGTTATTTTTTTTCCTTATCTCTCCTCATGTTGTGGTTCCTTTTTATCTTTATCCCTGTCTTCCTGTCCTGTCTACCCTATGTCAATTGTATGTTGTATATGTACGGATAGGTTGACGGCTAATTTCGCTGGTACATGTGACTAGTGACAATAAAGGGCATCATCATCAGCATCATCATCATCATCATCATATTCATCCTGGCTGAGTTTGCCCCAAGCATTATAGCACACATAGTAGAGCGAGCACTACACTTGACGCTTCCTGTATGATCATCACTTTATGATGCTTCTGGGTCACGTACAGTTATAGACACGCTTATAATATGGAAAACTACAATGTGCATAAATGTGTACAACTATAATATGGATAACTACATATTACTAAAATATGCAGCACTAAAATGTGTATAACTAATACGTATAGCTATAATTCTTTTTCCATATAAAATGTATAACTACAATATGTATAACAATGTATATAATTATAAAACGCATACCTGCAATTTATTCTATCCACATTCACTGGAGATGACCAATCACGTGCTTTGATTGGCTACTCTACTATTCAGCTATCAGCTTGTATACCTTGAGTAGAGAAAAACAAAATGGCAGAGCATTTTGCTGAACCAACCGCGGACGAAATAAAAATTCTACTCGAAAACAAAACCCCCAAAAATGCAAAAAAAAAAAAAAGCAACAAAATATGGAATGAAAGCATTTGATGGTAAAAACATATCTTCTTTTTAATTTTTCAAGAATTATTATCGCATTTTTCACAAATTGCTCCTGTCATTTCCCCGGTTTGCTGACATTCTTCATCTTTAAGCATTAAAATTTGTTGATTTTTTTTTTTTTTAGACTGGTTCAAAAGCTCAAAGAAGTTTGAAAATTACATAACTGAAATGTCTAAGGAAAAATTAAATAAATGTCTAAAGCTATTCTGTACCTCGGCACGACAGCAAGATGGCACTTTCTTTAAAAACAACAACACTAAAGTCAATTTGTGCAGCCGGTGATATATATATATTTTTTTTTAACAATATTTTTATTACATTTTCTGACATGAACACAGACAACAAACAACAAAACAACATGGCCACAAAAACAAATCTCTGACTACTTGTTGTGTGATATACACAGTACCATACAATACACTCAGAGAAAATCATCTCCCTATCGGTGTGCAAAATTACCACGTGCCCGGTAGCCCGATGCTATCAACTTTTTCGTCGGGGCATAAACTATAAAAAAGTAGCGAGTCTGTCATGCCACAAACATTGGCCCGCCCGTGAACGTACATTTTGACGGTTTCATGCTTGTATTACTACAACCCCGATTCCAAAAAAGTTGGGACAAAGTACAAATTGTAAATAAAAATGGAATGCAATAATTTACAAATCTCAAAAACTGATATTGCATTCACAATAGAACATAGACAACATATCAAATGTCAAAAGTGAGATATTTTGAAATTTCATGCCAAATATTGACTCATTTGAAATTTCATGACAGCAACACATCTCAAAAAAGTTGGGACAGGGGCAATAAGAGGCTGGAAAAGTTAAAGGTACAAAAAAGGAACAGCTGGAGGACCAAATTGCAACTCATTAGGTCAATTGGCAATAGGTCATTAACATGACTGGGTATAAAAAGAGCATCTTGGAGTGGCAGCGGCTCTCAGAAGTAAAGATGGGAAGAGGATCACCAATCCCCCTAATTCTGCGCCGACAAATAGTGGAGCAATATCAGAAAGGAGTTTGACAGTGTAAAATTGCAAAGAGTTTGAACATATCATCATCTACAGTGCATAATATCATCAAAAGATTCAGAGAATCTGGAAGAATCTCTGTGCGTAAGGGTCAAGGCCGGAAAACCATACTGGGTGCCCGTGATCTTCGGGCCCTTAAGGCCAATTTATGCTGACAACGCAGTCCTTGCAGATGGTGTCGCAGATGGCGTCTGCGTAGCCCCCCCCACCTTCGCAGACGCTCTGCGCGCACCTCCCAAAAATTGTGACCACCGCAGAAGCCTCGCAGACAGCATCGCAGACAAGAGGGCTCTGATTGGTCCACCCTACATCCACTGTACACGCACTTCCGCTTCCCTACTTTCTCGGTTTGGTTTGTTTTCACAACCGCCATTTTTAAAAACACAAGCGAAGATGGAGCAGCACGAAGAGCGGTTGATCGAGGAAGTGAGGAAGTACGTACATCTATACGACTCCAGTTCTAGTCATTATAAGTAACCGGAGGATAAACACTCCACTAACCACACCCACCAACTACTCCTAGCGATTTCGTGACTTCGCGCCCCCTTGCGTTGTGGCGGTGAATAACATCGCGCACGCCTATTACTCCCCGCTCAACGATAAATTACAACTGTCTGCGAAAAGCTGTCTGCGAAAGCCTTGTCGCAAGAGCATGCAGAGGCCCTTAGACAGCACTGCATCACATACAGGCATGCTTCTGTATTGGAAATCATAAAATGAAAGAAAGAAGAGTCATAAAGAAAATCTCATCTCATTATCTGTAGCCGCTTTATCCTGTTCTACAGGGTCGCAGGCAAGCTGGAGCCTATCCCAGCTGACTACGGGCGAAAGGCGGGGTACACCCTGGACAAGTCGCCAGATCATCACAGGGCTCATAAAGAAAATAATGTCAATTTAGAGAGAAAATGCTATGTTTTTTTTTTAAATGAATAAATTAAAAAATAATTATAAGTAAATTAATGTCCAACCTTACGACCCAAAAACATCAGTTAGCCAGTTTTCCTCATTGCCATCTATCATCCCTTTTAAAGGATATGGGACATGGATTTTTACCTGGGCATAATTATGTATAAAGGACATAAGAAATTTCATCTAAATCACTGCAGGGCGTCAAAAATGTGAAAATCATCACATTATTCAAGTTTTTTTATACATCAGCGTAAAACAAGGATTCGTTAATGAGCTAGGTGGTCACGTGACCCGTGACGCAACAAAAACTTTCCAAGGAGCCAGCGCTTGGGAATCTAATGTAAACAGGTTACCGAAATGGACATCATCAACAGTGATATTCCCGATGTTTCACAGAGATGTGAAGTTAGACCCTATCAATTCGAACCGATAGCTGGAAATTCACATGAACATGGATCTTGTCTTTACTCTGACGGGTCAGATGATTCTGAGAGTGAGAGTTCATTCAGCCCTCATGAAACTGAAAGCGGTCGGCTCGATAACACTTCCTGGTAAGTTAAAAACAGTTCTGCTCAAAGGCTAATGATCTGTTGAAAGAAGTATTATTTTTGTATCATACATTGAAAGTTCATCATAGATCTAGCTAAAGTCCGTTGCAAGCTAGTTTTTTTTTTTGCTGATATTTTTCGAGATTGATTGAGATACAATGCTTCCAGAGTCCGAGATGAAAACATTCAAAATGGTGAAACGAGTCAGAATTATGATAATCAATAATTGATACACCCAAAATTATAATACTAATCCTTACCTCGGCTTTCAGTCGCTTAGCGCAGAGGTCTTCAACAGGGGGGTCGCGAAATCGCACCGGATCACTCATATCAACAAAAATATTCCTGCCCTGTCCCCTGGCCTCCGTGCAGGGATGCAAACAGCGCGCCTTTCGGCGGATGCCGCCTTTTTAACGGCTGAATCGCGCAGATCCGATTTAAAAAAAAAAAAATAGCGATATTAATTCATGAAACATGAAGTATAAGTATGAGAAAAAAACAGTTTAAATCGGGAAGCTGCGCACATTTGTGCAGCCTGGCGCAAATGTGCGCAGCTTCCCGATTTAAACTGTTTTTTTTTTCTCATCCTTATACTTCCTGTTTCATGTTTCATGAATTAATATCGCTCAGTACCTGAGTATTAATGTTGAAAGAATCCTCAGTGAAATGGTCCGAACACAGTTTGTGGGAAACAGTAGGTGCAAAGTTTTTTCAACAGGTGTTCTGTAAAGTTGTCCTACCAAGCCTACTGCGCATGCGCGAAGCCTACTGCGCATGCGCAGGTGAGCCCACACTTTCCTCAGCTTCGGGTCCTTGGGGAATGCAAAAAGACTTACTCCAGGGCATTTCCCTTTGGAATTATTGCAACCATAAGCAGCACAATACACCATGATGTCCAATGTATGATGTCCAATGTACTTTAAAGACTATAAAAACAATTTTCTTGTCATCCACTTCTCCATTCATCTACCCGCTTGTGCTGTGCCCGAAAGTTTTTGTGACGTATGATCACGTGACAGCGGCTCTTCCGGTTGCAAAAAATGCATATCAGAAGTCGAGCAGAAATGCCATATAATCATCACGAATATAACGATTTTGCTGAATTTAATAGATGATTTTGTATTTGTTGATGCAATTAATTCATATTTTTAATGGAAAGAAACTGATATAGCGTGCTTTTGTTTCATGTCCCATGTCCTTTAATACAATGGTTGTGAGTCTTTTACCTGCATATTTAAAGAAAGGGGTCCAAATCCGACCAAAATCATCCAGCTTACATTTGAATCTGTATGTTAGGTATTCCATTGGTAGTAAGTCAAATATCACTTTGTGCCAACCCCTGTGGATGTAGGTGGAGTATTATCAATCCATCTAAATAATATATTTTTCCAAGCGGCAAATGTGAGAATACCGAGCAGCCTTCTTTGATGAGACCCTTTAATATGACAACCGGGCAAGCCAAGAAGCAGAACCTGAGGATCAGCATCAAGCTGGACATTAAAAATCAAATTAAGTTTGCTAACAATTTTACCCCAGTACTCCTCAATATGGATACATGGCCACACACAGTGCCTATAACTTCCCACCTCTACGTGACATTTGGAACACTTTTCAGACAAACTTGAGTTCATCCTGTGTCTGAGCTGTGGTGTAATCTGCAAGCGACTAAACTGGGTCTCTCTGGTTCCGTTACACTACCGTTCAAAAGTTTGGGGTCACCCAGACCATTTTGTGTTTTCCATGAAAAGTCACACTTTTATTTCCCACCATAAGTTGTAAAATGAATCGAAAATATAGTCGAGACATTTTTCTGGCCGTTTTGAGCATTTAATCGACCCCACAAATGTGATGCTCCAGAAACTCAATCTGCTCAAAGGAAGGTCAGTTTTATAGCTTCTCTAAAGAGCTCAACTGTTTTCAGCTGTGCTAACATGATTGTACAAGGGTTTTCTAATCATCCATTAGCCTTCTGAGGCAATGAGCAAACACTGTACCATTAGAACACTGGAGTGAGAGTTGCTGGAAATGGGCCTCTATACACCTATGGAGATATTGCACCAAAAACCAGACATTTGCAGCTAGAATAGTCATTTACCACATTAGCAATGTATAGAGTGGATTTCTGATTAGTTTAAAGTGATCTTCATTGAAAAGAACAGTGCTTTTCTTTCAAAAATAAGGACATTTCAAAGTGACCCCAAACTTTTGAACGGTAGTGTACATATGGAGATCTCTCTAGCTAACCGCCATATTTCCAACCATGTAGATTCATCTATTGTAAGATTGAAATCAGCATAGGTGACAGGTTTTTAAGAAGTCCGTCTCAGCGGAAATGATTTTGTTGGACGTTTTGTATCAAGTTTTTACTTATCGAATTTGCAAAAAAAAAGTTCTGTTTCTCAAAATCCAGTGACTGTGGATAGAATAAAACAGTTATTCCACTCAATCTCGTCGTACATGGCTTATAGCCAACTTGCTATGGGCCTCGTCGGCTATCAGCTCATGTACGACTCGATTTTGTGGAATAATTGTTAAATGTCTAAATATAATAGACACAATTACACTATGCCTAACTGTAATATGCAGAACTACAACATGGATAACTATAATGTGTATAACTACAATATCTATAATGTGTATAATTATGAAATTTATAGCTACAATACAAGTATTTATAACAATAATGTGTATAATTATAAAATGTATAGCTGCAATATGTATAACTATTATATGCAGAACTACAACATGGATAACTATAACGTGTATAATTATAATAGGTATAACTACAAGATGTATAACTAATACTGTATGTATAACCGCAATGTACATGACTATTTTTTTTATTAATGATTATGATGATCTTTTGCAGGAAAAAGAAATCAGCGTTCAACCCTTTAAACAATGTAATTCGTAATTAGTAAGCTATGTAATGACCAATTATCTTTCAGTTCCACTGACAAAAGGAAAATTTGGGAATGATCAAATAGTTTTGGAAACAAATGATTAAATATAGTATATTCACCTTTCTCTCTAACGCATTTCCATCTCTGTATTAGTCTAATATCGGTACCTTTAACCCCTTGCATGATTGTTGATTATTTTTCACGGTTTTGCATGTTCTCCCCGTGCTCATTTAGGTTTCCTCCTGGTTCTCCAGTTTCCTCCCAGTGTCCGAAATTGCCTCTAGGTGTGAGTAAGTATGTGAGTGTGTGTGCATGGTGTCCTGCAATGGACTGACATCACATCCAGGGTGAATGGATATATATCAAATGGGATATATTCCAGATCCTACGGAAGCCGAGAGAGGCCCTTCATATAATCCTTTTTTTATCCACCTTGTTATCCCGAGATAACGACATAATTAATTCAGGATCTTGAGAAAACAACACAACTAATTCGAGATCTCGAGAAAACAAAACCGTTATTTCGAGATCTCGAGAAAACAAAACAATTATTTCATGATCTCGAGTAAACAGCTGAGAAATGGGTCATTCAGGTGCGCCAAGAGACTTGTGATATGCTGACTTTGGGGCTATTTCTCATTCTGTATAGATGCAACTTTGGTCATTAGAATGTCTGGAATAATCGATCACCTAATAAGGCAATATTTTGATCAGGGGTTGACACGGAGATTGCGCATTAAGTCGTTTAATAAGGGATAATTTCAAAATTAGTCCGCGGCACCTCCGCAGAAGACTGGCCCGGCTTCGTCTCTACTGACGGAGATACAGTGATCCAGCTGAGATCATGAAATAACGGTTTTGTTTTCTCGAGATCTCGAATTAGGTGTGTCATTTTCTCGAGATCCTGAATTAATTATGTCGTTATCTCGGGATAACAAGGTGAATAAAAAAAGATTATATGAAGGACCTCTCGCGGCTTCCGTAAGATCCACCATAACTCTGAACAATTACCGATGACGAATGAATGAATAATAATTTGCTTTTTCAATTCTGCTTAAAATACTTAAAACACTAGCAATTAGACCTCGTGGTTTTTTTTTCTCATAGCAAACCAAATGTACGCTTTTTAATGTGCTGTATGCAAGCAGCTGAGCTCTGTTCTGAAGTATTATAAAGGCTTTATGACAGTTTTGTGTGATGTAGTCCTGCTTTATAAATGCATTTATAATCTATTATGTGCATGATCCATAGGAAGTGTTGCACATATTTTCATCATGGAAAAAAAGGAAGTTTTTATACCATGGTTGACGCTGAACATAAATAGCTTTCAGGGCAGAGAGAGAGAGAGAGAGAGAAGGTTGTGAGTTATGGCTATCTCTTCCGGCGGTGGTTTCTAGGTTGTAAATAAACACATTTTTTCTATAATAATGTCATCGAGCCATACAAACCCCATCACAACCTTTTACTGCAGACTAATAAACCCAGGAAGGCCAACGAGGGCAGGCTGTTTCCTGCTCACACCTCCAGTGACTGACCTGAGAAAAGTTTCGGCTCTGTCTGAAGAGCGCAGTTTGGGCAGAGATTCATGACACGCACATCTGTATATGACAGCATTAAGCACCTGAAGCGCAGTTAGGGGCTCAGTGTGTACTGCTAATGATAAAAGCTGGGCTCTATCAAAAGATCGAAAGATTCAGGTACACACAAAGCATGGCTTAGATATATGGTGTTACCTGATATTACTGCACTAAGGAATAAAACACGATGGGGTGTGCTGCTATAGGAAAATAATCAACAGTGAGGAGGTATGATGCCGCTCAATGTAAAGCAGAGTTACCGTTACCACCCCAAAGTTGATTGCCATCCTAAAATAGCATATCCTGATGTGTTTTATTCCTCTTATATCACAGCTGTCTACGAATTATTAGCTCATCCGGCTGACAGGCGATGAGCTTATGCCATCATGTGTTGTCTGTTGTCAGTCCGTCTGGCGTCGTCCACATTTCATGAAAATCGCTTCTTCTCTCTCATGCCCCTTTTCCACCAAAGCAGTTCCAGGGCTGGTTCGGGGCCAGTGCTTAGTTTGGAACCGGGTTTTCTGTTCCCACTGACAAAGAACTGGCTCTGGGGCCAGAAAAACCGGTTCCAGGCTAGCACCAGCTCTCTGCTGGGCCAGAGGAAAGAACCGCTTACGTCAGCGGAGGGGTGGAGTTGTTAAGACCAACAACAATAACAAGACCGCGAAAGATCGCCATTTTTAAGCGACGAGAAGCAGCAGCTGTACAAACGCGAAGTCATCCATTATTATTATTGTTGTTGTTGTTGCTGCTGCTTCTTCTGTGTTGTTTTTGCTTCGATATTCGCGCCAAGGTTTATGCAAATGTAGCGACGTAACTGACGTATACAGCGACGTAACTGACGTATACAATGATGTAACTGACGTATACAGCGACGTAATGACGTGGCTTCCCTTAGCACCGCGAGCTATGGAAAAGCAAACTGGTTCTCAGCTGGCTCGCAAGTTGAACAAGTTGTGAACCAGCACCAGCCCCGAACCAGCCCTGGAACTGATTTGGGGGAAAAGGGGTATCAGTCCTTCACAGATTTTTATTCTTTTTGGCAGGAAGGTAAGTCTGCCTGGAGTGTATATAGCTTCTACTCAAATTTGCACAATTACAATTAATAATGAAGATATGGAGTAATTAAGCCCTAATGAGCAGTTTCCAGGGCTTTGAACCGGTTCAAGGAACGAAAACGAAAACCGGGAACTTTTTCTATTTCACATGGAACAGAAACGAAACCAGAAACTTTATTATTTTTTATGTTCCGGAACAGAAACGCTTATTAAAAATAATGGTAACCGGTTAATACCGGTTTTTATTTCGTTCCTCAAAGTTTCCGTAGCCTACAAATAAAAAAGCCATTCTTCTCCTGCGCAAGTTTCTATGACCCGCTGGGGTTCACTTCCTGTGTGACGTTCGCTGACTGAATGGAGAGAGCGGGAAGGTGGACTATCACGCCTCCATTACTGAGTGTCTGAGCAAAGAAGAGCCTGAACGTTGCAACCTCCCTATTGGTTGTTTGTAAAAATGTATCAGTTGTTGCCCTTCCCACGGGAATCATCGCGGGCTCGAGAGACGAGACCTGACGAGTTAGTTTGTTGGTAGCAGAACAAAATGTCTGGACACAAATCGGGTTTTCAGAAAAGGAAAGAAAATAAACGGAGGGTCGAAAATACAAAAAAGGAGGCAGAAAATGCAAAACGAGTTTTAAGGTAGGACAAATGGTTACTTTTCTGAGGCAGCCCGCCGTGGCTGCCTGCAGGCTTATTTATTATAGCCCATTTAGTTAAAATAGTTTATATAAAATGTTTATAGTTATAGTTATGTGATGGTTGTCCTGATTTAGACTGTTTTTTTTTTTTTTTTTTTGGGGGGGGGGGGGGGGGGGGGGGGGTGCACGATGTTGCACCCGGGTCCAGATTAGGGCAGAACCGGCCCTGGCTACATTTCAGGTGTAGTTTGTTTTATGTATGTATGTCCTTGCATAGATGTGTACTTGGTCTTCCAATATGGCGCCTAACAAAATCTCGTGGCGCAGTGACGTCATGCGGTAGCCCTCTATAGGGCCTGACTAGCCTTTGGTAACACACTAAACGAATTATCTTTCATTTTTGGCACTTTTTCTGTTTGTGTAGATGGGAAGACATACTGAGAATCCAAATCGCCAACATTTGAAATAATAATTGTTTTGAATTATTTCTTGTCTTATTTAATGAAGGTTGTAATAGAATTAGCCTACATTTGGCTTAAGCTGGATGAGACAGAGACATAACTTTATAGCCATTTGTTAAACAGCTGACAGGGAACGTAATTAACCGTTCCGGGAACGAAATTTTTTTGTTCTAACCGGTTCGGGAACGTCTATTTAATGGTGGAACCCAAAACCGGAAACGTTAAAATTCCGTTTCTGTTCGGAACGAACCAATAGGAAAAAAATTCTGGTTCAAAGCCCTGGCAGTTTCCACACAAATCGCTTCTTCTCCCTCAATTCTTCACCGATTTTGATTCTTTCTGGCATGAAGGTAGGGATACCTGGTGTGCATATAACTTCTACCCAGATTTGCTTAATTACAATTATTAATAATGCTATGGACTAATTAAGCCTTAATGAGCAGTTCAACAAGAATCACTTCTTCTTGGTCAATTCCTCGCTGTTTTGGATTCTTTCTGGTAAATAGGTCGGTATTCCTAGGGTGTATATAGCTTCTATATCTAGCTTGTATATAGTGTATACAGCTTGCAACATTTATTGTGCACTTTTTGCATTTATTGTCCACTTTAGATCATTCCTTCTGGACTAGACGGGGCCGGAGTGAGGCCTCGTTACAATTTGCATTTGTTAAAGAATGTCATATTCCTTATTTGTTTATAGTAATGGCTAACGTTTTAGGATGCCCAAAAAACAACTTGGTCCCTGTTATCACTTAGCAGCTATACGCAGTCATTCCCACATTCACCAGCCTCTCAATTTTTCTTTCAAGTTAATAAGGCAAAAAAGAAAAAAAACGCAGCTTGTCATATTGCTGAAGTAGGATGAAGGTCAAAAGCCCTTCGTCATCAAGACTTGCCTGAAGTTACAGCTTCACCTTGCTTACAAAGCACTAACATTGGAGACTCCTTCTCTTCATCGAAAACTTCACCACATCAATAATTACACATAGTTTTTATGAGTGGTGTCCACCATACCAGTCCCTGTGTAATATGTTACTATAGAAATAATAATGTTTTAGAATTAGCACATTGATATAAATCTACTGCCTGAGGTGCTGTTAGAGAAAAAAAAAATCATCAATACATTTCTGACCAATCAGAATCAAGCGTTCAGCATCCATATATTCTCCCTCATTTTCTAAAGTGTGCATGTAGTGTGCAAGTGCAAAACCAGTCACGAACGCTACAGGATCTAGGCATCGTGCTATCATTAGCAATACGACCGAAAGAAGTGCTTCAGATCTCTACAAGCCTTGTGATCTTTCATCTCTCTTGCATGAAGCTGCAAATTCTATATCCATAAGGTGCTCCAACATTGTAAATGCACCTGGGAATGCGATGAATAGATGCTGGTCCTTCCGCATTAATCAGTGTGTGCAAAACTTTTACTGTGCATCGACAGGTCATTAGGCACAAAGACACAAAGTTGAGAACTTCCAGGTATCTAAATGACTGAACGACAATAACAATCATAAAAAAAGTACTTGCATGTGTTATTAGTTTTCGTATTAATATCAGGTATGAAAAGGATCTGTGTTAATGTTATTCTCTATTTGCTACTTACACCCACCTACTGAAAAGCTGAATGTCCTTATCTGTCCTTGTGCTCGATCCTCTTTTCAAATATCACTAAAAATGGCATGGCTCCTAAGTCCATGCATCCCATCCATCCATTTTCTCCCACTTATCCAAGGTCGGGTCGCGGTGACAGCAGGCTAAGCAGGGTATTCCAGGTGTCCCTCTCCCCAGCAATGCTTTCCAGTTCCTCCTGGGGGATCCCAAGGCACTTCCAGGCCAGATGAGATATATAATCTCTCCAGCGTGTTCCGGGTCTACCCCGAGGCCTTCTCCCAGTTGGACGTGCCCGGAAAACCTCCAAAGGAAGGCACCCAGGAAGCATCCTAATCAGATGCCCGAACCACCTCAGTTGACTCCTTTCGACATGAAGGAGCAGCGGCTTTACTCCGAGATCCCTCCGGATGTTTGAGCTCCTCACTCTGGCCTATCTCTAAGGGTGAGCCCAGCCACCTTACAGAGAAAGCTCATTTCAGCAGCTTGTATCCGCAATCTCATCCTTTCGGTCACTACCCAAAGCTCATGACCATAGGTGAGGGTTGGAATGTAGAGTGACTGGTAAATCGAGAGTGTTGCCTTCCGGCTCAGCTCCCTCTTCACCACAATGCCCCAATACAGCGTCTGCATTACTGCTGACGCCACCCCAATCCGCCTGTCCATCTCACGCTCCATTTAACCATCGCTTGTAAACAAGACCCCGAGATATTTAAACTGCTTCACTTGGAGCAGCAATTCACTCCCGAGTGGCTCCTAAGTGTGGCTGATTAATATGGAGATAAAATATTTTATTCTATCCACATTCACTGGATATGAGCAACCACACACTCTGGCTACTCTACTACTAGGCTATCAGCTCATATACTGTGAGTATATATATCTTTTAATTTTTTAATTTGACGTGGACATCACAATTACACTGGACGAACCAAATGCACTGCTTAGCATACGTGCTAATTTTCAACACTTATCCTTGGGAGGCTGTATAAAAAGAATAATAACAACAGTAACATTAATAACAATAAGAATATTAATAATAAGAACATAGTAGTAAACGGAAAGGGGGACAATACCGTAGAATATAAAATATTACAAAGAACAGAAAAAAACAGCGGTGTATTCAGAATTAAATACATATATGTAAATAAACTACTGAACAAAGGCAACATGATCAGACAATAAACCAGGGATAGGCTATTCACATATTTAACGATTATTCCACTCAATCTTATCGTACATGCTTATAGCCAACGCGACACTATGTGCCTCATCGACTATCAGCTCATGCACGACTCGATTTCGTGGAATAACTGTTAAATATGTGATAATGTTGTGTGATGACAATATGAGATGTGATGAATTAATATTTACACTGCCTGGCCAAACAAAAAGTCACCATTTGGACTCAAATAAACAAATGATTAAGAACATTTTATTGGATAATCCCTGCAGTGATTGATGTGCTTCAGCTGGCAATAATTCTTTTTACTCTAACTGATGCAGTGAGTAGCTTCTCATTTCTTAAACAACCATGTTAGAAGACGTATCCCGTGCTCATGGAAAAGATGTTACTGTTTTTCAGAAGGGTCAAATTATTGCCCTGCATCAAGCCAAGAAAACAACGAAGGAAATTGCTGAAATGACTGGAACTGGATTAAAAATCATCCAACGCATTATTAAAACCTGGAAGGATAGTGGTGAACCATCAACTTCTTTATAAAAACAAAATGTGGTTGGAAAAAGATCCTGACTGACCATGATCAAAGATCATTCAAATGCTTGGTGAAGTCGAATCGTTAAAAAAAACGACAGGAGAACTAACGGCTATGTTTAATAGTAAAAGAGCATTTCCACACTCACAGTGTGATGAGAACTCACAGGATTGGGACTAAACAGCTGTGTGACCAAAGGAAAACCACTTGTTTTCCTTAAGGGGCAATAAGAGGCTGGAAAAGTTAAAGGTACAAAAAAGGAACAGCTGGAGGACCAAATTGCAACTCATTAGGTCAATTGGCAATAGGTCATTAACATGACTGGGTATAAAAAGAGCATCTTGGAGTGGCAGCGGCTCTCAGAAGTAAAGATGGGAAGAGGATCACCAATCCCCCTAATTCTGCGCCGACAAATAGTGGAGCAATATCAGAAAGGAGTTCGACAGTGTAAAATTGCAAAGAGTTTGAACATATCATCATCTACAGTGGAAAATCATCAAAAGAGTCAGAGAATCTGGAAGAATCTCTGTGCGTAAGGGTCAAGGCCGGAAAACCATACTGGGTGCCCGTGATCTTCGGGCCCTTAGATGGCACTGCATCACATACAGGCATGCTTCTGTATTGGAAATCACAAAATGGGCTCAGGAATATTTCCAGAGAACATTATCTGTGAACACAATTCACCGTGCCATCCGCCGTTGCCAGCTAAAACTCTATAGTTCAAAGAAGAAGCCGTATCTAAACATGATCCAGAAGCGCAGACGTCTTCTCTGGGCCAAGGCTCATTTAAAATGGACTGTGGCAAAGTGGAAAACTGTTCTGTGGTCAGACGAATCAAAATGTGAAGTTCTTTATGGAAATCGGGGACGCCGTGTCATTCGGACTAAAGAGGAGAAGGACGACCCAAGTTGTTATCAGCGCTCAGTTCAGAAGCCTGCATCTCTGATGGTATGGGGTTGCATTAGTGCGTGTGGCATGGGCAGCTTACACATCTGGAAAGACACCATCAATGCTGAAAGGTATATCCAGGTTCTAGAGCAACATATGCTCCCATCCAGACGACGTCTCTTTCAGGGAAGACCTTGCGTTTTCCAACGTGACAATGCCAAACCACATACTGCATCAATTACAGCATCATGGCTGCGTAGAAGAAGGGTCCGGGTACTGAACCGGCCAGCCTGCAGTCCAGATCTTTCACCCATAGAAAACATTTGGCGCATCACAAAACAGAAGATACGACAAAAAAGACCTAAGACAGTTGAGCAACTAGAATCCTACATTAGACAAGAATGGGTTAACATTCCTATCCCTAAACTTCAGCAACTTGTCTCCTCAGTCCCCAGACGTTTACAGACTGTTGTAAAGAGAAAAGGGGATGTCTCACAGTGGGAAACATGACCTTGTCCCAACTTTTTTGAGATGTGTTGTTGTCATGAAATTTAAAATCACCTAATTTTTCTCTTTAAATAATACATTTTCTCAGTTTAAACATCTGATGTGTCATCTATGTTCTATTCTGAATAAAATATGGAATTTTGAAACTTCCACATCATTGCATTCTGTTTTTATGTACAATTTGTACTTTGTCCCAACTTTTTTGGAATCGGGGTTGTATAGTGGCCACTGTACAAGCCTCTGGGGGCAGTATTATGATCTGGGGTTGCTTCAGTTGGTCAGGTCGAGACTCAGCAACATTATGGGGCAATAAAATGAAGTCAGCTGATGACCTGAATGACCAGGTTATCACTGGATTTTTTCCTTCTCTGTTGGCACAGATATAAAATCAGGGCTCAGATTGTGAACAAGTGGTTCAGGAAGCATGAGGAATCATTTTCACACATGAATTGGCCACCACAGAGTCCCGACCTTAATCCCATTGAAAGTCTTTGGGATGTGCTGGAGAAGACTTTATGCAGTGGTTTGACTCCTATCGTCAAGACAACATCTGGGCAAAAAATGAACGTGGCCCTGGATGGAAAGAAATGTTGTGATGTTGCATAAGTTTGTTGAAAGAATGCAAAGGCAAGCGTGTGCTATAATCAAAGTTAAAAGCAGCCCAATGAAATATTAGTGTGCGACATTTTTTTTTTTAAATCCGGGCAGTGTATATATCTGATTTTCTAGCATGAATGTAAAGAATATAATCGGCCTATGAGTCAACAAGCACCATCATCATTATTGTTTTACCCAAATCTCAAATGACTTCCTATTCACTACTTATGTGCTGTACCTGGGATATAACGTCATCACCTTGTACACCCGATGTAGTGCTGTACCGTACATGATTTAAGATTCAGCCACAAAAAAAATCTGGAGGAAAAACAAAGCAGTCTTTACATATTTACTTAAAATTAATTCCCATTAAACATAATCATAGAAGTACAATTTATTTAAAAAAAAGTATATACTGTATGTGACAGGTTTTGCACAAAATCTGGGACTGAACGTCAAGGAAAAATTCACGCGGAATGACTTGCATATTCATCTTTATAATTAACTTCTGCTCTTCAATGGCACCAAAGTTTTATTTTGTAATGGCATATTAAGTCGATTGTACGGAAGCCGCGAGAGGCCCTTCATATAATCTTTTTTTATTCACCTTGTTATCCCGAGATAACGACATAATTAATTCAGGATCTCGAGAAAACAGCACAACTAATTCGAGATCTCGAGAAAACAAAAAATTATTTCATGATCTCAGCTGGGGGCGGCACGGTGGTGTAGTGGTTAGCGCTGTCGCCTCACAGCAAGAAGGTCCTGGGTTCGAGCCCCGTGGCCGGCGAGGGCCTTTCTGTGTGGAGTTTGCATGTTCTCCCCGTGTCCGCGTGGGTTTCCTCCGGGTGCTCCAGTTTCCCCCACAGTCCAAAGACATGCAGGTTAGGTTAATTGGTGACTCTAAATTGACCGTAGGTGTGAATGTGAGTGTGAATGGTTGTCTGTGTCTATGTGTCAGCCCTGTGATGACCTGGCGACTTGTCCAGGGTGTACCCCGCCTTTCGCCCGTAGTCAGCTGGGATAGGCTCCAGCTTGCCTGCGACCCTGTAGAAGGATAAAGCGGCTAGAGATAATGAGATGAGATGAGATGATCTCAGCTGGATCACTGTATCTCCGTCGGTAGAGACGAAGCCGGGCCAGTCTTCTGCGGAGGTCCCGCGGACTAATTTTGAAATTATCCCTTATTAAAGGACTTAATGCAATCTCTCCCTGTGTCAACCCCTGATCAAAATATTGCCTTATTAGATGATCGATTATTCCAGACATTCTAATGACCAAAGTTGCGTCTATACAGAAAGAGAAATAGCCCCAAAGTCAGCATATCACAAGTCTCTTGGCGCACCTGAATGACCCATTTCTCAGCTGTTTACTCGAGATCACGGAATAATTGTTTTGTTTTCTCGAGATCTCGAAATAACGGTTTTGTTTTCTCGAGATCTCAAATTAGTTGTGTTGTTTTCTCGAGATCCTGAATTAATTATGTCGTTATCTCGGGATAACAAGGTGAATAAAAAAAAAGGATTATATGAAGGGCCTCTCTCGGCTTCCGTATGATTTGTTTCATCATCTTGTTCTATTTTTATTGTGGTTAATTGTTACCCGTAATACCGCTTGATTACTCACTCGTACCAGTGGGATATAGCCTTCGCTTCATCTCTACCTACCAAAACTCTCCTCACTCTTTTTAGTGACTTGTTTCAGTAGGCATCTTCACATACTAACAGTTTAATAATAATAAAAAAAAATCATGAGTAATTAGTATTTAAATTGAGTTTGTACAAAATGTTTTATCTATACCATCATCCAACTTAACGAGCATGAACGTGTCCCTTGCAAAAATCCCACTCCTACATCATTCCAGCCCAGAATCAAGACCTCAAATCATATAATGACTCTCACATATGGGCTCCACACTAGCGGCAGTGATTCATGCTATTTTGTATTTATGCAACAGATGTCTTTCATATTCTGAGCAACAAGCTGATCAGCTCCTAAGCTCCTGCACACTCACCGATCCCACAATTAGCCTGCTGACGTCAATCAGCCCAAACCCATGCCACAGGAAACTAATCAACCCCCCACTTCCTCTTCTCACTCCCTCTTGCTGCACTCTCCCTTTCACTTTTTTTTTTTTTTTAATCTACACATGCTTGACCCAGGGACGCGTCGCTTTGTGTAGTATATCTTTTTAGACTGTACGATTTCAGCCGCCTTTAACCCTTTGATGCAAAACATGGGTCAAAAGTGACCCGGCTGAGTTTTTATCTTCTATATCTTTGCAATAAATTAATTCCATCATTCAGTATTCAAGGTATTCCTCAATTAACTTGTTTTTGATCATCAGACATCCTTATTTTATTTTTTCCTTTCTTACTTTTTGAATAAAAACCCTTTTTGTATCACTACCCTTCTAATGCACAACATGGGTCAAAAACGACCTGCATTCATTTTCCAGCTTATTTCATGTATGGCTGAGTGTTTCTATGATATACTTTTGAAATAAATTCATTTTGTCATTGACTTTTCCAAATATGCAGTAAATATCTTGTTTTTGTTTAGCACAAATCATCATTTTTATTTTTCCTTTCTTAAGTTATGAACAAGCACAGCTTTCGTAATTCTACATCAAGTTTACACACATGGGTCAGAACCGACCCGCATGCATTTACTCCAGCGTTTGGTGGGAACTGTGAATTGTGCTCGTGTCAGACATTTCACAGCTCAGCACAGCGCCCTTTACCCATCTAATACATGGAAGGAATGTTTTTCAATTGTTCTAACATTACCTTAGAAAAAAATTGATGATGTTTAGGTTCCCTTGAGAGTGAGTAGATTACTTGTCAGAAAGTTACAAGTAATTACTATTAGCTACCGAGCTGTTGACATATTCTACTTTAGTTAGCTAATTTTATTGTAGTTGGCTTCGCTAACTACATAGTTAATAAATAAATAACTGGCCCCATTCACTGCTAAAGTAATTACTTGAAACAAATTATTATTATACAGGGAGTGCAGAATTATTAGGCAAGTTGTATTTTTGAGGATTAGTTTTATTATTGAAAAACAACTATGTTCTTGATGAACCCAAAAGACTCATAAATATCAAAGCTGAGTATTTTTGGAAGTTGGAGTAGGGCTTTCTTAGTTTTAGCTATCTTAGGAGGATATCTGTGTGTGCAGGTGACTATAACTGTGCATAATTATTAGGCAACTTCACAAAGAACAAACATATACCCATTTCACTCATTTATTTTCACCAGGGAAACCAATATAACAACTCAACATTCACTAATATACATTGCTGGCATTCAAAAACAAACAAACAAAAAAAACAAATCAGTGACTAATATAGCCGCCTTTCTTTACAAGGACACTCAAAAGCCTGCCATCCATGGATTCGGTCAGTGTTTTGATCTGTTTGTGATCAACATTGCGTGCAGCAGCAACCACAGCCTCCCAGACACTGTTCAGAGATGTGTACTGTTTCCCCTCCTTGTAGATCTCACATTTGATGAGGGACCACAGGTTTTCTATGGGGTTCAGATCAGGTGAACAAGGAGGCCACGTCATTAATCTTTCTTCCTTTAGACCCTTTCTGGCCAGCCATGCTGTGGAGTACTTGGATGCGTGTGATGGAGCATTGTCCTGCATGAAAATCATGTTTTTCTTGAAGGATGCTGACTTCTTCCTGTACCACTGCTTGAAGAAGGTGTCTTCCAAAAACTGACAATAGGACTGGAAGTTGAGCTTGACGCCATCCTCAACCCGAAAAGGTCCCACAAGCTCATCTTTGATGATACCAGCCCATACCAGTACCCCACCTCCACCTTGCTGGCGTCTGAGTCGGACTGGAGCTCTCTGCCCTTTGCTGATCCAGCCACGAGCCCATCCATCTGGCCCATCAAGACTCACTCTCATTTCATCTGTCCATAAGACCTTAGAAAAATCAGTCTTGTGATACTTCTTGGCCCAGTCTTGACGTTTCATCTTATGTGTCTTGTTCAGTGGTGGTCGTTTTTCAGCCTTTGTTACCTTGGCCATGTCCCTGAGTTGCACACCTTGTGCTTTTTGACACTCCAGTGATGTTGCAGCTCTGAAATATGGCAAAACTGGTGGCGAGTGGCATCTTGGCAGCTTCACGCTTGACTTTCCTCAGTTCACGGGCAGTTAGTTTGCGCCTTTTTTTTTCAACGCGCTTCTTGCGACCCTGTTGACTATTTTGAATAAAGTGCTTGATTGTTCGATGATCACGCTTCAAAAGCTGGGCAATTTTAAGAGTGCTCCATCCCTTTGCAATATATGTCACTATTTTTGACTTTTCTGAGTCCGTCAAATCCCTCTTCTGACCCATTTTGCCAAAGGAAAGGAAGTTGCCTAATAATTTTGCACACCTGATATAGGGTGTTGATGTCATTAGACCACACCCCTTTTCATTACAGAGATGCACATCACCTGGTATGCTTAATTGGTAGGAGGCTTTCAAGCCTATGCAGCTTGGAGTAGGCCAACATGCATAGAGAGGGTAATGTGGTCAACATACTCATTTGCCTAATAATTCTGCACTCCCTGTAGTATTAAGACATTTAATTTTAAATCACACTTGGATGACCCATGTGTAGTAATATAAAAAGTATTTTTGTTCATAAAGTAGGAAAGAAAAAATTAAATTAATGATTTGTGGTAATTAAAAACAAGATATTTAAAGAATACTTGGAATATTCAATCATAAAATAAATTGATTTCAAAAGATAGAGCAAAGAAAAACTCAGTCAGCATGAAATAACCTAGAAAATGAATGCGGGTCGTTTTTGACCCGTGTTGTGTATTAGAAGGGGTGCGCATATGTTTTGCATCAAAGGGTTAATGATTATTACTTGTCACACTCGAGGACAGGATCCTGATAATACTTTTGGCTGAATTACGGTATATAGAAGACTGTCTGAACTCATCTGCATTTCAGATGATATGATGAAGATCCTCTAACTGTAGACCTGTGATTAAATAAACTTCAATTAGCAGGCAGAAAATGGAACAGCATAAACAGAAATGTTCTTCAATATTTGCTTGACGTAATACCATATTTCTTTTCTTTTATTTTATTTCCATTGCCACTATTGCATTTGTAGCTGTCCTGTGCGTATGATCCTATGTCCTTAACCCATTGGTCACTTTTAGATGAGCATCATAGCCATGGTCTCACTCTGAGATTTTCTTAAACAATTTCTGACACTGGCGGCACGGTGGTGTAGTGGTTAGCGCTGTCGCCTCACAGCAAGAAGATCCTGGGTTCGAGCCCCGGGGCCGGCGAGGGCCTTTCTGTGTGGAGTTTGCATGTTCTCCCCGTGTCCGCGTGGGTTTCCTCCGGGTGCTCCGGTTTCCCCCACAGTCCAAAGACATGCAGGTTAGGTTAACTGGCGACTCTAAATTGACCGTAGGTGTGAATGTGAGTGTGAATGGTTGTCTGTGTCTATGTGTCAGCCCTGTGATGACCTGGCGACTTGTCCAGGGTGTACCCCGCCTTTCGCCCGTAGTCAGCTGGGATAGGCTCCAGCTTGCCTGCGACCCTGTAGAAGGATAAAGCGGCTAGAGATAATGAGATGAGATGAGAATTTCTGACACTGCTAGAAGTCTGTACAGTAGGTGGCTGTCTTTGGATGCAATGAGCATGTAAGGAACAATACGCAATGCATATGATACACTTATGGGTGGTAACGACCCTCAGCTTCATGTTAGTGAAGTGTTTAATTCCTCTTATACCACAGTGATTTGACAACAATTACAATTTTCAATTTATTAATGAGCGGCGACACGGTGGTGTAGTGGTTAGCGCTGTCGCCTCACAGCAAGAAGGTCTGGGTTCGAGCCCCGGGGCCGGCGAGGGCCTTTCTGTGTGGAGTTTGCATGTTCTCCCCGTGTCCGCGTGGGTTTCCTCCGGGTGCTCCGGTTTCCCCCACAGTCCAAAGACATGCAGGTTAGGTTAACTGGTGACTCTAAATTGACCGTAGGTGTGAATGTGAGTGTGAATGGTTGTCTGTGTCTGTGTATCAGCCCTGTGATGACCTGGCGACTTGTCCAGGGTGTACCCCGCCTTTCGCCCGTAGTCAGCTGGGATAGGCTCCAGCTTGCCTGCGACCCTGTAGAACAGGATAAAGCGGCTACAGATAATGAGATGAGATTATTAATGAATGGCATACTTTTTAAGAGTTTCTAGTGATATAGTTAATGTCAGAAAAGGTCTGCAAGACAGGTACGTTATAGCAAAGATAAACAGTCCCGCACCTCCTTTTCTCTTTCTTGAAGTTAACAAGAAAAAAAAAAAAAACACAGTTTGTCAGTTTACCAAGCAATGGGAACATTCTGTTCTGAATACTTTCTCATGCCAGGAAACTTTATAAAGCACTGTGAATGTTACAAAGCATTGACAAGTGAGAGTACTCCTATAAACGGTATGTAAATGTCTCCAACAACAAAACTTCACATCACTGGTTATAAAAAATATATATATCAGTTATTCCATGAAATCGAGTCGTACATGAGCTAATAGCCAATGAAGCACAGGGCACCGAGTTGGCTATAAGCCATGTACGATAAAACTGAGTGGAATAACTCTTATTCTATCCACATTCACTGGATTTTGAGAAACAGAGCATTTTTATTTTTTGCAAATTCGATAAATAAACACTTTGTCCAAAACGTCTGACAAAATCATTTATGCTTAGAATGTAAACAGGCCGTCAAAATGACAGGAGCAATTTGTGAAAAATGCTATAATAATATCATCTCATTATCTCTAGCCACTTTATCCTGTTCTACAGGGTCGCAGGCAAGCTGGAGCCTATCCCAGCTGACTACGGGCGAAAGGCGGGGTACACCCTGGACAAGTCGCCAGGTCATCACAGGGCTGACACATAGACACAGACAACCATTCACACTCACATTCACACCTACGCTCAATTTAGAGTCACCAGTTAACCTAACCTGCATGTCTTTGGACTGTGGGGGAAAACGGAGCACCCGGAGGAAACCCACGCAGACACGGGGAGAACATGCAAACTCCGTACAGAAAGGCCCTCGCCGGCCACGGGGCTCGAACCTGGACCTTCTTGCTGTGAGGTGACAGCGCTAACCACTACACCACCATGCCGCCCCGGAGCAGGAGATATTGGGGGGAAATTATATTATTTCAGCTATTTCTTTTCATTTTAAATACTTGGAATGGAAAGTGATATATCTGACTTGATGTGCGCCACCATTTTGTTTTTCTTTACTCAGGGTATATGAGCTGATATCCTAGTAGTAGAGTAGCCAATCAGAGTGCGCGATTGCTCATATCCAGTGACTGTGAATAGAATAAAAAAACAATATCTAGAGCTACACACACACACACACACACACACACACACACAACTGGACTTATATTAAGTCCCTGAGTATGAGTGTATAATAGAAACAATAACACATTTGATTGAGAAAATTAATATAAACCTATTGTTCATACCACAACTGGAACTCCTGTCTGAGCTGTGCTGTTATATAAAATTGATGCGCACCTTCTGACCAGTAAGACTCAAGAATCAAGCTGCATTGTGGTATAATTCACAACAACGCATTCTGAAAATCTCAACACATTTACCACGGAATTCTTTTATGATGTGCGTTTTTTTATCTGTGGCAGCAAAATCAGGCTGAAGAGTACAGAGTGTAAAGCCAGCTTACGGCTGTGTTTGTGACACATTATGAGAATGGCATGTGAGCCAGACCTGTACACCAAGTAATGATTTTCCCCCTTTCTCTCTCTTCCTTTACTTCTTATTCACTCCAGCTCGTAATAATCTGTTGAACTCTACCATCCGCATCCATATCCTTCTGCACGAACCGAATGTTAACCTTGAAGGGTATCTCGGAGAAATGCAAGACCCAGTCCGAGGCTAACAGACTTCCGTTCATATCCATTCATCTTCACAGGAGTCTAATATGTTGAATTATCTTCACTTTTATACTCGGAGGAGCTGAGTCCACATGAGTTATATAATTCAGCTTGTATATTCATGCAATGGTGGTTCTGTGTGCTCAGTTAGATGCCACGGTCAGTCTATTCTTACCTTCAACAGACATATGCATGGACATGAACACTGCTGTAAAGGTGTGTATAAACCCCTTCCTTCTCTTCTCTTCATCACTCCCTTTAGATTTATAAAAAAATGACTAAATGGATGAATAGTTGAACAGAACAGTACACATTATGCTATACAGTACCCCCCCCCGTTGATCTCTCAGCGCTGTAGATGAGCGCACATTAAAGTTGCATGCAAAGGAAATTGAAAAATCCCACTTTGGTGCACACAAATGAAGCCTTTTTATTTGGCTCTGGAAGAACACAAAAGAAAGCAGTGAAAAAAGAGGACAAATGCGCCATTACGTAGTGCTGTCGGCACCACTCGCTAAATCAGACCTGTGAATGAAGGGATCATTCAAGGATTCCAGCTAATTACCTCCAGGTAACAGTTGAAGAGTAACTATCTAACTAGGCACGATCGAGGACTGGAGAACCTAACATCTCTTACGTGTCATTCCAACAGGAAGCACACATGAAGACACATACAGACAAAGTCTCAAAAGGTCGCCACACAATCTTGACTTTTATCTAGGGATGAGCTCGTTTCTTCCTTTGCCGGTCTCGACCTCCCTCTGCATCTCCTTCTCTGTCATTCTTTCTCTCTGAAAGATTGCTGTCAGTTCCCCTGAGCTGCAGGATCACTGGTCGTATCATGTAATTAACCTCACCTGCATTTTGTCGCCTGCGCCGACAGGAGGCGTGAGCTGACACTCAGAGACGGATACGGATGGGTTAAAAAAAACGGGAATGAGGTTTGTGAATGACAGAAAGATATAACTGCCACATCACACGCCACTGTTTTGTGTTGGACCCCAATTCAATTTTATGCCAGCAACGAATAGAGATGCTGTGTACACTCACCAGACACTTTATTAGTATTACATGTATCTGTGGGGCGGCACGGTGGTGTAGTGGTTAGCGCTGTCGCCTCACAGCAAGAAGGTCCGGGTTCGAGCCCCGTGGCCGGCGAGGGCCTTTCTGTGTGGAGTTTGCATGTTCTCCCCGTGTCCGCGTGGGTTTCCTCCGGGTGCTCCGGTTTCCCCCACAGTCCAAAGACATGCAGGTTAGGTTAACTGGTGACTCTAAATTGACCGTAGGTGTGAATGTGAGTGTGAATGGTTGCCTGTGTCTATGTGTCGGCCCTGTGATGACCTGGCGACTTGTCCAGGGTGTACCCCGCCTTTCACCCGTAGTCAGCTGGGATAGGCTCCAGCTTGCCTGCGACCCTGTAGAACAGGATAAAGCGGCTACAGATAATAAGATGAGATGAGACATGTATCTGTTCAGCCAATCACGTGGCAGCAATGCAAAGCATAAACTCACACAAATACAGTTCAAGAGCCTCAGGTAATGCTCAGATCAAACATCCATCCATCCATCCATCATCTGTAGCCGCTTATCCTGTTCTACAGGGTCGCAGGCAAGCTGGAGCCTATCCCAGCTGACTATGGGCGAGAGGTGGGGTACACCCTGGACAAGTCGCCAGGTCATCACAGGGCAAAGATCAAACATCAGAATAGAGAAATATGTCATCTCAGTGAGTTCAACTCCAGCATGGTTATTGGTGTCAGGTTTGCTGGTCAGAAACTGCTGTTCCCCTGGGATTTTCATGCACAACATTCGCTTACTTGACACAGAATGGTGTGAAAAACAAAACCATTCAGTGAGCGGCAGTTCTAGTGGGAGGAAATGACAGGAGGAGTGAGAGAATGGCTACAGTGGATCGAGTTTACTCAAATGACCACGCTTTACAACCGTGGTGAGCAGAAAAGCATCTCAGAACCTTGAGGCAGATGCACTACAACAGCACAAGTCACATCAGGTTCCACTCCTGTCAGCCAAGAACAGGAATCTGAGGCTATAGTGGACACAGGCTCAACGAAGCTAGACAGGGGAAGATAGGAAAAAAAAAAAAAAAAAACATCATCTGGTCTGATAAAGTGAGATTTTTGCTGCAACATGCAGATGGTATGGTCAGAATCTGGCATCCACAGCAGGAATCTTTGGAATCAGCTGCTTTGTGTCAACAGTTCAGGCTGCTGGGGGTCTAATGGTGTGGGAATTGTTTTCTGGACACACACTGGGTGCCTTAACACCAACTGCGAATTGTTTAAATGCCACAATATACCTGATTTTCCTGCTGTTCACATGTAGTCCTTTATGGCCACAATGTATTCATTTTACAATGGCTAATTCCAGCTTGATAATGCGCCATATCACAAAGCACGGGTTGTCTCAAACTGGTTAGATGAACATGACAACGAGTTCGCTGTACTTCAGTGGCCTCCTCAGGCACCAACACCTTTGGGATGTGGTAGAACGGGGGATTTGCAGAATGACTGTCCAGCTGACAAATCTGTCAGTAAAATGTTATGCAATTTACATATATACAGTACTGTGCAAACGTCTACGGCACATGTAAAGAAATACTGTATACCAAAAATGGCTTAAAAATAATGAAATGAAATGTCTCATCTCATCTCATTATCTGTAGCCGCTTTATCCTTCTACAGGGTCGCAGGCAAGCTGGAGCCTATCCCAGCTGACTACGGGCGAAAGGCGGGGTACACCCTGGACAAGTCGCCAGGTCATCACAGGGCCGACACATAGACACAGACAACCATTCACACTCACATTCACACCTACGGTCAATTTAGAGTCACCAGTTAACCTAACCTGCATGTCTTTGGACTGTGGGGGAAACCGGAGCACCCGGAAGAAACCCACGCGGACACGGGGAGAACATGCAAACTCCGCACAGAAAGGCCCTCGCTGGCCATGGGGCTCGAACCCGGACCTTCTTGCTGTGAGGCGACAGCGCTAACCACTACACCACCGTGCCGCCCGTAATGAAATGTTTCAATATTAAAAATTACTATAAACAGTAATCAGTAAGCCATAATAAATGAAACAAAGTCAATATCTGGTGTGAGACGACCCTTTGCTTTAAAAAAAAATAGTAGTCTCAGGTACAATGAGTGCAGTTTTATAAGGAAATGAGCTGGAGGTTTTACTGAGCATCTTACAGAACCAGCCACAGTCGCTTCTTCATTTTGCACCAAAACCCAGTAGCCTTTATTGTTTTCTTTTTTAATCCGAAAAGTGGTCTCTTATATAATATGCTACTCAGATACAAACATGTTTTTCTGTAACATTTAATTTTATGCTGGAAAACAAACGTTTGGAACTCTAAAATCTTTTTGTACTGACTTGATAATGTAGAAGTCATGAAATAGAAATTTATAACAAAGTTTTTATGAAAAAAAAATAGGGTGCCTCAGACTTTTGCATAGTACTGTATATACTTTATTCATCCCCAAGGGGAAAATTAGGTTCTGTAAGCACACGCATACCTGGAGCAGTGGGCAGCTGTGCTACAACACCTGGGGGTTAGGTGCCTTGCTCAAGGGCACTTCAGCCCTGGATGTAGAGGGAGAGGAAAGCACTGTTCATCCACTCCCCTCACCCATCCACCCATTTTTCCTGCCAGTCCAGGGAATGGAACCGGCAACCTTTTGGTCCCAAACCCACTTCTCTAACCTTTAGGACCAGTCATGGACCAGAATCCCAAAGGAATGCTTCCAAAACCTTGTGGAATCCATGCCACGAAGCACTGAGGCTGTTCTGAGAGCAAAGGGAGGTCCTAACTAACTTTCATATGGTGTGCTTAATAAAGTGGTTAGCCTAACAGATCAACAAAACAGCCTAACTCTTTGTAAGAGTTACCCTTCATATTGAACTGTTTTTATTTTAAGCATAATCTTAAAGGGGGCGGCACGGTGGTGTAGTGGTTAGCGCTGTCGCCTCACAGCAAGAAGGTCCGGGTTCGAGCCCCGTGGCCGGCGAGGGCCTTTCTGTGTGGAGTTTGCATGTTCTCCCCGTGTCCGCGTGGGTTTCCTCCGGGTGCTCCGGTTTCCCCCACAGTCCAAAGACATGCAGGTTAGATTAACTGGTGACTCTAAATTGACCGTAGGTGTGAATGTGAGTGTGAATGGTTGTCTGTGTCTATGTGTCAGCCCTGTGATGACCTGGCGACTTGTCCAGGGTGTACCCCGCCTTTCGCCCGTAGTCAGCTGGGATAGGCTCCAGCTTGCCTGCGACCCTGTAGAAGGATAAAGCGGCTAGAGATAATGAGATGAGATGAGATAATCTTAAAGGTAATTGTGCCTTCTTCTTCTTCTTCTTCAGACATGTGGCTGCGGAGATAAACACCAGCTCTAAACTTACTGCACTTTCATATCGATTACGTCTAGAAAATCCCATCTGTTATCCCATATGCGTATATATATGACAAATGAAAGGAAAACAAAAACTAATTAAGTCTTATTAAGGTTCTGAGCCACCGGGAGCCACCAGAATAGCTTTAATACTTTTGTATTCCACACATTCTACAAGTCTCTGGAACTATACTAGAGGAACGAGTACCATTTGTCCTGAAAATATTCCCTTCATTTCTTTTTGATGATGGTTGTGAAGAGCGCTGCCTGACATCTCAGTCCAAAGTCTTCCATCGGTGTTCAACTGGGTTCAGAAGGACATAGCATATGATTTAAATCATTTTCATACTCACAAAATCCATTCAGTGAGGCCTTGTTCCCTGTGAATGGGTGCACTGTCATCCTGGAATGTTTATGTTTTGGAGAACACTGGGTTGATAATTAATGTATAACCAGGGGATCATTATTATTTTTACTGACGTTATAGTAGTGGGAGTCACTATGAACCGTTACATAAAGTTCCTGTAGCTCACTCACTCCATTTTTATCCTGATCATGGCTGCAGTGAATCCAGGAACACTGTGGGAAGCAGGAATACACCCTAGGCGGGATGTTAGTCCATTGCAGGGCACCATGAACACACAGTCGTACCTAAAGGCGATTTAACTTAGCCAGTCTAGCTATTTGCATGATTTGGGTGTGTGTGTGCGAGTGTGAAAACCTGGAGAAACCAATGGAAACTCACATGGACACAGGGAGAACAGGCACAGAAACTCCACGCAGACAGTAATCTGAGGTCAGGATCGAACCCAAGACCCTGAAGCTGTGAGACAGCATGGCTACCCATTGCACTGCTCTAATTCTTACAGCTGTTTGTTATTATTTAGTTATTAGAACAGTAATAATTATCAAGTTACTATAGTTAACATAACTAAATAGATACTATGACTAAAGTCACAGTGATTTGCGCTAGCTCTTATAAACCGGGACGTTTGGTCACCGTACCCTATAGATCCGGAATGGTAAGAGATGGAGAATGACGCTTAGTGAGGAAAAAAGACAGTTTTTCATGGATCATTCTGATTTGGTGATCCGGATAAGCACCAAAAGTCATAGCAACTTAATTCAAGCCAGACATATTTTTCATATGAAATTTGGTGAAGATTAGTTGAAAACTAAAGAAGAAATAAGCGACTGAAGAAAAAAAAAAGCCAGGTTTTCATGAATCATTCTGGTTCGGTGAGCCAGATCAGCACCAAAAGCCATAGTGACTTCATTGAGGCCAGACCTTTTTTCCATGTGATATTTGGTGATGATTGGTTGAAAACTGAGGGAGAAATAGCGTCCTAAAAATGCTAGGATAATAATAAGAATAATAATCCATCCATTATCTGTAGCCGCTTTATCCTGCCCTACAGGGTCGCAGGCAAGCTGGATCCTATCCCAGCTGACTATGGGCGAAAGGCGGGGTACACCCTGGACAAGTCGCCAGGTCATCACAGGACTGACACATAGACACAGACAACCATTCACACTCACGGTCAATTTAGAGCCAGCTGTTAACCTAACCTGCATGTCTTTGGGGGAAACCGGAGCACACCCACGCGGAGAACATGCAAACTCCGCACAGAAAGGCCCTCGCCGGCCACGGGGCTCAAACTCAGAACCTTCTTGCTGTGAGGCGACAGCGCTAACCACTACACCACCGTGCCGCCTAATAATAATAATAAGAAAATATAAAGATCCTGAGTGAGAGTAACAATTTGCGCCAGTGATGCTCGCGCAAATTAATTACTGTCTAATCAATAATTGGATTGAATGAGTTCAAACAAGTGTACATAACATTTAAACATATTTGAACACTATTTGAGAAATAAACGTCTCCAATTATGGTACATATCTTCCTAATTTGCCTAATACTTGAATATGGCAGTAATGTTGAGAAAATAAAATGTATGTAATAGGATCAGAGGGGGGTCCGTAACAGAAAACAAGCTATAAAACCCCTGGTGTGGAAGATATAAACACTGAGCAAATGAGTGACTTGTTCAAACAGGTGCAGCCGATAGATAAATGTAATTTTTTTTTGGCACAATTTATGAAAGGATGTTTCATAAAAGGCACCAAATGAAGATTCAGTCACCCACAGATGCCACCTAATCCAAAATGACATCATAGGTTTATCATTACAAAAGCTCAAAATAGAGCTCCCCAAATTAGTCAGAAACGCCTCTCCCACTGAATATGTAGCGCTGGTTAATGGCGCTCACTAAGTGCTCATCTTAAACAACCCTTGATTAGTTGTCTAAAACGTATTGGGAGATGCACCAGAGCAAAGATAAACAGCCTGACTTTGCTCAAGGACTGTGTGACATTTGCCGCACTAAGTTATAACATTTGTCTCTGTTTTTATCTGAGCTTAAAATAAGACGTCTAACAGGAGAGCAGACAAACACTTTAAAGCCCATACTCAGGTATCCATCATCAGATGACTGCTGTCTGGAGTATCAGTTTGTGTCTGGCGGTGTGTACGTGTAACCCTGGCTTGTGAATTATGGATTATGTATAAACAATGAACATTTCATTGGGGAAGTCATGGCCTAATGGTTAGAGAAACAGCTTTGGGACCAAAAGGTTGCTGGTTCGATTCCCCAGACTAGCAGGATCGACTTAAGTGCCCTTGAGCAAGGCACCTAACCCCCAACCGCTCTGGCAAGAGTGGTGGCATACCTTGTGTCTGATGAAAGAAAAACTGATGTGATCATCAGTTTGGGCATTGAACCCGACCAACTGAGACTGAAATTCCCTAGAAAAGAATGCAGATTTCAGCACACGTCATGACATACAGTTTCACTTATATCTCATTCATGAAACGACATCAAAACATGCAGCGGTTTGAGTTTGTGGCTCAGTTTTACCTGTGTAGAAAAAAAAGGCCTCAATTTACTTGCACATACATCTCATTTTAAATGAAACATGCCCTAATTTATGAATAAATGAAAGAATGAATTTATTTGAATGAATGAATTTATTTATTTCGAACATGTATAAAAAATTTAACTATTTGTACATACAAAAGAAAGAAAACGAGAAATATAAAAAAATAAAATAACAAAGAGCTAAGACATTGCAAAACACTGCACATTGTTCGAAAAAGGAGTGGGAAGAAGTACAATACTTTTTTAATTTCCCACCCCTTTGTAACTACCCCGAAATCCTAGCGACATTAATACACCTATATAAATATATACCATATATACACTTCATGAATATCTATATAAATATATAATTACAAAAATAAATATAAACTACATACCATATATACACTTCATAAATATCTATATAAATATTTAATTACAAAAATAAATATATGAGTGATTCCACGCTTATGGGTACTGAAATGGGGACATGAACTTATTCACCTAAAACCATTTCTTTTTTTACCATCAGGTCACAAAACATGTAATCTTTAATGAATGATATGTTAAAAGATAACTTTAATTTTCTGAGATGTAATAAAAACATATTTATATGCCAAAGTCAAGCCTATGAGTTCCAAAATGATGTCTGTTACATTACTTCTGTTACGATTGTCCATCTCGCGTCTGTTACAAATTAATTACAATCTAGCTATATACCATGTTAATCTTATTGAAAGAATGTGTATGTTTATTCTACTACACATGTTTATTATATTTGCTAAAACATCACCTTCCTATGTTTCAAAAAGTAATTCTACATTGTTAAAATTGAGAATATATATGTCCACAACACTTCTGTTACGTTCTGACTTTGGCATATAAATATGTTTTTATTACATCTCAGAAAATTAAAGTTATCTTTTAACATATCATTCATTAAAGATTACATGTTTTGTGACCTGAAGGTAAAAAAAGAAATGGTTTTAGGTGAATTTTTAAAAATAAGTTCATGTCCCCATTTCAGTACCCATAAGCGTGGAATCACTCATATACTACATACATATCCCTGTAAATATAAATATATAAACTATCCCTATAAATAAATATATACCATATATACCAGATACTAAGTTAGTTCTAATATAACAATCAACCCTATTCTATTTATAGATTTATCCCTCATCATCCTCCGTTAACATACTTCCTCTTCCATGTACTTGTTTAAAAATATTTCTTTGTACCTTTCTTTAAGCAGATTTATACATTTGCTGTGAGGAAGCCAACAAAAGGAAAGCGTTTATGATGACAGAGGAATGATCAAGCAGTGTAGGATCCAAGAAAAGCACACTGAGAAGGGAAATATAAATTTAGAGCTGCTTTTGAGTAAGGGTGCTGCAAAAAAAAAAAAGGCCATTACAGACAATTATTAAGCCATTTAATGCCATAATCAGGTAGAAAATTAAACCATTTTACAAACTCACCTGTAGTTAAGTGAACTTTATTTATAGCTCGAGTGGCACAGTGACACAGTATTGCTGCCTCACAGCTCCAGGGTCCCTGGTTCAATTCTGAGCTCTGGTTCCCGCCTGTGTGCGCTCTCCCAGTGGACTGGCTATTCTAAATTGGACCTAGGTGTGAAGTTGTGTGTGGACTGGGGTCCTGTTCAAAATGAATTACCACTGCTACCCTGACTAGGAAAGTGTGAATGAAAATCAGCAAATGAATATTTATACGGTAGCTGCTTGAATGGGTCAGATTTGAATAGCTCACTTACCCAAACACCTGCATTCTCTTGAACACAAATGCATCTATTACTAAACTGAAGGACTAATGAGCTGAAGATTCATTCACGTCTATGCATTCTGACTCACATTTACAAATTACAAGTTGACATTAAACCTCATTACCTACATTTATCTCTGCCAAGGAGGATTCGTTTTCAATGCGGTTTACCTGGCTGGCTGACTCTAAGCAGGATTGCACAAAACTGACCAAACTGATTTCCATGAAATTTGGTGGAAGGGTGTAGCATGGACCAAGGAAGAACCCGTTACATTTTGGAGCAGATCGGAATCACAGGGAGGGTCTACGAATTTATTTTCTCTTTTGCTAATGTCACAGGGTACAGCATTTGCCATTCTTCTTAAAATCCAGTAGATGCCAGTAACAGTAACAAAACATAACCAATGTAGAAATACGACAACTCAATATCAAAATCCAATCCACATTCAGAGGTACCAGGAATCCTCTGGGATACACATGTAAGCACACAATTCTAATAATTTTGGAATATATATTCAGACAAAGTGGTTGCAGTTGCAGATTTGCACATCATACAAAGTCCAGGTGCTAAACTGGCCTGCCTGCAGTCCACACCTGTCACCCATTAAAAACACCTGGTGCATTATGAAGTGCAAAATACAACAAAGTTGACCCTGAACCACTGAGCTGCTGAAATCCTAGCGCAACACTGTAAAACATTTCAGCCTTGTTATGTTCACTTACTTTTTCTCTTTAACTCAATGAGCTCTGAAAAGTGTGTTAATTTGAACTAATCTGTGCAAGTTTTCATAGGTTAGACTTGAATTACTTGACTAATTGAGACTTTTTCTGAGTTGAAACAAAGGTAATTGTCGAACTGAGTTAACTTGCATTTTCAAGGCAGCAGATGAACTTGCATTTCCAAGTTAAACCAATTTGAAATGTTTTACAGTGAACCAAGACTGGGACAATATTTCACTTTCAAAACTACTGCAACTGGTCTCTTCAGTTCCCAAACATTTACAGAGTGTTGTTTAAAGTAGAGGTGATGCAACATAGTGGTAAACATGTCCCTGTCCCAACATTTTTGAAATCAAGTCAAGTCAAGTTTATTTGTATCGCGCTTTTAACAATAAACATTGTCTCAAAGCAGCTTTACAGAATTTGAACGACTTAAAATATGAGCTAATTTTATCCCTAATCTATCCCCAATGAGCAAGCCTGTGCACTGTAAAAAATGTCCGCAGAATTAACAGTGAATTTATGTAAAATCATGACATAAAAAAAAACTGTAAATGGGCAATTCCATGTAAATGTCAACCTCACCATGCAAGAATAAAGCAACATGTAATACATCAAAACCACTCCCAGAGATATCACCTAGGCCTGTATTTTACAGATGTGAATAAGTTGAACCAATTTGTCACAAGAATTGTTCCCTTCGCCTTAATATGTCAGTCTTTCTTTCTTATAATGTAAACCCCAAGCTAAAATCAACTTTGATCATGTACAATTCTATATTATTGCCACAAGCCACAGAAATGTATGCTAAAATCCACAAAACAGCAAAAACAATAGCCATCCTAAATATTATTTAAGAACTTTGATAGTTTTAGCTGATATTTAGAGAGTTTTTCAAAGGGTTATGGTGGTTAAATTGCTGATTTTCTAAACATATGCCATGTCTATTTCAGACGCGTCACATCCATAACGGAATTTCGTCACATCCATAACGCTGACTTTTCCTTCCGAAACTCTGCATGAAATGCAAAATATTTTAAACAAAGATTTTTTAATATTCACCTTGGACCCCTCTATCAAATGGATATCTCCATTTCGACATTAGGTTTATGATTTCACAAAGTTTGATAAAAATGTACAGTCACCCAAGAAAAGTGATACTTTTTCTGTCACATCCATAACGCATCTTTTATTGGCATTTTCTGGCATGCCCTAGATGTACTATGGGAATTGTTCTTGTTCTATCACTTCTCCAGTATGGTACAGCCTTAAAATATGCAACACCTGTTTAAATACTGGGAGACAATAAAACATGCACTGGGTCATTTGTTGCCATTTTGAGTTCAAGTGTCACGTCCATAACGCTGGAATTGCTCAAATACAAAAACAATGAAGCAGTGTGTAATTTACATCAATATACTGTAAAACTCCTAACCAAATACCACTGTTAATTTAACAGTAAGAATATGTTGAATTGATCATATTTTTTTGTAGAATTTACAAATTGTTGTAGTTTAAACACAGACAAACTGTAATACTAAAACAGAATGTGATAGTTAAAATTACATCATTGCCCTGTTAAAAAAGCTAAAAAAACAGCCACTGTTGTGGCTCAGTCGACTAAGGCGCCATACCATGAATCTGGGTACCCGGGTTCGATTCCGACCCAAGGTCATTTCCTGATCTCTCTCTAGCTCATTTCCTGTCTCTACACTGTCCTATCCAATAAAGGTGAAAAAAGCCCCCCCCCAAAAAAAATCTGTCTAGTAGATCATTGCTTGTAACCATTTTGAATCATTGTTTATTGTACAATGAATATCCGTAAAATTAAGTTATGTATTGATTATTGTACATTGAATACCTGTAAAATTTACATTTAGTTATCATTAATTGTACATGAAATGTACAAGTTATTCTGTAATGTTGTTTACATTTCACTGTATTTTTAACAGGATTATTCTGGCAACCACAGCTGCCAGTGTTTTTCCGTAAAAACAACGGATTTTTTTTTTACAGTGTGGCGACGGTGGCAAGGAAAAACTCCCTCAGACGACATGAGGAAGAAACCTCGAGAGGAACCAGACTCAAAAGGAAACCCATCCCCATCCGGGCAACAACAGACAGCATGACTATAACATTAACAGTCCTAACATAAAGTCAGCTTCGTTGATGCTATAAACCCCCCACCGACGGAAACCCGAGCGCAAAACCGTTCACGTGTGTTGTTGGCATCGAATTCAAAATGAGCATATATTTTTCAAAAAACAATACAATTTCTCAGTTTCAACATTTGATATGTTGTCTCTGTACTATGTTCAATGAAATATAGAGTTTACGTGATTTGCAAATAATCACATTGTTTTATTTGCAATTTCCACAGTGTCCCAAGGTCTTTTTTTTTTGGAAACAGGGTTGTAGAAGATTTGACTATTGTCGGAGGCTTTAGTTTAGCATGTTAGGGTACATGTTTTGTACCTTGTACAGTATGTGTATCAATTACAAAGTAATGTGAATGGAGTTTCCCTTTAAAAATGGTTTAAGTTACATCTTTGGACCTTAAGGATCACTGATGTAATAAAGCCTTTAATTAGCTTTTTTCATCCCCCATATTCTTGGCCAATTTCCACCCATCTGCCAGCTCTGCCCTCACATAGCAGCTGAACACACTCACTACCTACTCTTTTCTGCATACATGAGTTCACAGACACAGGTGATTGTTTAGTGTTGCTTTTTCAGGAAAAAGCATAAAAGATGTCTTTGTACCAAGCAACAAGGAAAAGAAATCGCTTGTTTTGTTGTCATTACGTATACTACCCCACTTCACTAACTACACTTGCTTTACTTATTATTGATTTTGATAATTTCATACATGTCAACCTTTGGTCAATCAAACCTGTATAACCAACCTCCAAAATCCTTATTTCTCTTATAAAATACTTATAAGATGCAAATTAAAATAATTTACCTAAAATTTGAATGATAATTAACAAGGATATATCCCAGTTACTTTTTATTCAATATTAATAACAATAAACCTTCAGAATGAATACAAAGCTGATCTTACACTGCAGTAGGCCAGGTCAGTGTGTCTGCATTCAGGTTCTTTCTGCTCTCTGTGTGTATCTTCCTGACTTGAGAGAAAACTCTCTCACAGTCAGCATTACTGTGGGGTAAACAGAGCACTGCCTAACTTGAACTAAAACGCCCACTACCTTGTGTTTTCTGTCTTTTCCAGTTGTTGGCATATCAGTTTTTGAGCGCGCAAATACTGTCATCAGTGGCTGATTTTGCCTTTGGCTTGCATTCCGCTGATGTAGTTTCGATTTGAAATGTTCTTTCACATCATACACTCCCGATGCTGCAACTTTGATGTCACGCACACACACTGTGCAGTGTGCGTATTCTTTGTTTTTGGAGGCTGCCGGTTGGATTATGCCATTGAAAAGGTCCTTCCATTCAGGGAGAAACCTACCGCTGTATTGTGTTTTGAATTTCTTTGCCGGAGTGCCCATTCAGAATCTTTTCAGTCGCTATTGAAAGTTGCTCAGGTGGCGGGATTCTCACAATGCGGTGTGCGCATGATCAAAAGTGGAACGAAGTCTCGCTACCACAAGATAACACGCGATTTCATAAGACTCTTTACTGGCTATCTGTGCTTTCTGTGGTGTACAGTACGTTTTTAAATGTTATGCGCTCTTTTATCATCGTGGGAATTGATTAGAGCTCTAAATAAATATTGAAGTTTTTTTAAAGAATCCGTATAACTTTATTTGTACGCCCGTATACTACGTTTATTGAATCAAATCCGTATAAAATACGGACATTCCGTATAGGTTGACGTATGTAATTTAACTGCAAACTGCACATTTTCCACGTTGTTAAAATTGTTGCACACTCCAACCAGATGTGAGTTTCAATGCACAGATATTCCAGAGACCAACTGATGAATAAGGGAACTGTTGGTGTGTATGGTCATTTCAGGATAAGCTTTGCCCATATGCAACTTGGATGAATAAAAGCCAGTGTGTTTCTGACAAAAATCCCATCAACACTTTGTGCGATTGCATAAGTGGCGCATGTTCTCTTATTGTTATTATGTTTTAGGTTCTAAATAAGAAATAAGTCCAGTTAGCAGTGAAGCTTAACACAGGAGCCCGAGGGCACTCAGTCAAACAGTGCCAGCGCAGTTCAGTCCGAGTATTACATCATCGGAATGAGACGTATAGTGGGATTGTCGAGGTGCTGAATAATGCATCAACAGCCTGTGCGCTTTCAATGAATGAGAGAGGGCAAGAAAGATAAACGAGTGTGAATGTCTGTACAATCCATCAACATTATTGTGCTGGTGGCAGGATGGGCAAAGCAGGAATGTGGAGATGTTTCTAATGTCAGATCAAATATGCACAGGATGATCTCTGGCTCTGCTGTGGGAAAGAGCACAGCCATATGTGGTTCATGGAAAATATGCCTTCGATAAGGTCACGTTTGATGCTCAGAAAAGGCAGCTGAAATGCCGTCATGTTTTAAACAGTGAATAGAACTCGAGTCGTGGCTCCGGTCCATTGTGTAGTGATCATGACTATACCATAATCCCTACAAAGGCTACGCCATTGACAAAATCCATCCAGCCATTATCCGTAACCGCTTATCCTGTGCAGGGTTGCAGGCAAGCTGGAGCCTATCCCAGCTGACTATGGGCGAGAGGCGCCAGATCATCGCAGGGCTGACACAACCATTCACACTCACATTCACACCTACGGTCAATTTAGAGCCGCCAATTAACCTAACCTGCATGTCTTCGGACCGTGAGGGAAACCGGAGCACCCGGAGGAAACCCACGCGGACACGGGGAGAACATGCAAACTCCGCACAGAAAGGCCCTCGCCGGCCGCTGGGCTCAAACCCAGAACCTTCTTGCTGTGAGGCGACAGCGCTAACCACTACACCGCCGTGCCGCCCCACTGACAAAGTTCCTCCTCTAAATGGGTTCAGGGCTATTTTTATGTTAAATCTGATGTTCTCCTGTAGCTGACACTTGCATAAACTTTCACACATTGCCATCATTTTGCAGTTACAGCAAAAGAAGAAATTTGCATGCTGTTACATCATAAAGCAATAAAAACATGGAATGTAGCTTTTCACTCCTTGCAATTACAATTACCATTAGGGTACAACTTCAGGGGCGAAGTATCCGTTGGTTGTTTACTTTAATAATTTATATTGGCTCTTTGAAGTATCACGTCGGTTGGAAATGAACATGCACTCTAAAATTATTTCCTTAAGCGTTCTTTTGGATAGGTAGTGGTCCAGCTCTATAAAGAGCCTTTTATGGAGCTTTATTTCGAAGTACAGAGATGTCTTTGAAGTGTTACTCCCTCTGTAGGCTTCATTACTTTTGAATGGTTTAGACCGTTATGTGATTGATACAGTATGCAATATAGCTCACAGTATACAGTGGTGCTTGAAAGTTTGTGAACCTTTTACAGTGGCGGCGGCGGGGGGGGGATTGCCCCCCCTAAAATTATGTTGGGGGTTACGATGAGAGTCCTTTGACTATTTACAAGGAAGAAAAGGAGAGAGTAGTGTGAATAAACAGCCCGCTGCGTGCCTTTGTTTTCCCTTATTAAATCCTGCTGCGTCCCTTCATCCCAGCGCCTCGGCGGCATCCCTTTGTACTGTAGGTTGGTAGCAGCCATTCGCACCAAAACCGATGCAAATTAGCCTGGCCCTGACGTCACCAATTGCCTCCATTTTCTGGGATTTTCCTTATTTGGCTTATGCAGAACTGCAAAACCCATCACTTTTAGTAGACAAGCTGATTTATGAATATTCTCTGGACTAATTAACCCATTGCTGTGGCAACTGTCTAGACATGTCTGGTCTCCTTGGGTACTCGCGCCAAAGTGGGGACCCTGTGACAGCAAGGCTATGACAGTGTCGCTACATTTGTATCTGACTGATAACTCGTGTCCTGTCTGGATGGCTAGATAGCGTTCACGAGGCATACAAGCAGTTTTGGGCGCCCAAAAACTTGATGCTGCTCTAGATCGACATGAATTCGCTTGCTGCCCTGACCACTCACTGAAAATCAGTATGAAGTGGAGTTTCAGACAAATATCCATTGCAAACTTTTTGGGCTCGACAAAGGCTCCCAAGTTGCTTGATGATAATGAGGTAAGTTTTCAGTATAAAGTTTTTTTAACATCCTAAGTCAAATTTCACAAACCAAGAAATGAATGACTGTTTACTCGCACTGAAGACTAAAGGAAAGAGAGTTATTTGTGCTCTTGCTTTATACCATGTAGCTGAGCAGGTATATAAATCTATTAGCTCTTTAATTCAACAAGGACACTGAGGACAAATTTTCTCGCGTTTTGTTTGTGTGGGGGATCCATGTCAAAACTAATGGAACACAGTTTTTCCAATTTACCGATACAGCCCCATATGTCATTCATACATGCTTCAATACACCAACATCACACAGTTTTGATTTAAAAAAATATGCAACAAACAGAAAAAAAAATTAATTAGCGCTCGATCTGGGGTCACGACCGGTCATTACCAGTCAGTTGGATTCCCCGGGAGCTGACAGCAGTCCTTGAAGGATCGGGAATATTACTTTCACGGGCTTATTCCTCGGTCAAAACAGGATTGCCGAGAGATGTGATCGGTTTTTAGGTATTATTACGTGTTTATTCAAAATTTCCAAGGCTATTTGACCTAATCATTGAAATATTTGACTAGCATTATGTGAAGTTTCGTCATGATATGTGTTGACAAAAACCCATGGTAAGAGGGTGTTACCCTCTCAACGATAAGTAGACGTAATTATGTTATAGTATCATTGGTTCTGTTTCATATAGAAAAAAATACATGGACGAAATGTACTCTATTAGAGACATTAAAGGTCATAGGCAAGGGTCGGAGGTGAAACGTAGAATATCAACTTTATTGTCTAGAAGAACGACCCAAAAAGCGAATTCAATCTTCCTGGTGTCTAATTTGCACCCTAAAATGGAATAAAACGGTTAAAATATACTGGTTTGCACAAGTTCCGAAGGTTTGTTTACATCTCACTTATGCGCACTTTCACCGCCAGGGGACCGTCGTCTTGACGTCATTCAAGCCAAACAGACTGGGAGCAGTTCTGTGTTTACTTGCGAACCGAGCACACGTGTACGGACTTTGGTCGTGAGAGGTTGTGTAAAATGTCTGAAAGCGATAGTGATTTTGAAGTAGGAACTCTCCAAATTGAATATCAAGAGGTGAAACCATATATGTATGAACCTATGGCCGTTGCGAAGCAATCGGTGAATGTGGCTCACTGGTTTGACCGTGCAGCCTCGGAATCGGACAGCGACTCAGCCGACTCTGATCACGGTGATGCTGGACCTCAACAAGACTCGTGCCCAAACGATTTATCCTGGTAGTTATGATAAATTCCTACTTTCGTCGTAATACTAAATAAGAGCCCTTTTGATTTTGAAGAATAATTAAACCTCCCTCCCTAGTGGATATAGGTAACGATTCCTTGACAGTGCGCCAGTAGGCCACATTAACCTGTCATCCGCGGCATTATACTATTTATAGCCTACTCTAAGCAAGGAAATATCCCTTTGTCTCATTTCCTCAATGATTTTACAGGATCCCTCAGGACTCTTGACTTGTCAATTGCAAGCAAAGGTAATTTTTACCTCCAATCTTCTCCTTTTTGCTTGAGCGTTGCTGATCCATTTCTTCTTTGACTGCTTGATTTTGTTTCACGCGCACAATCCACTCTCTCTGCCCCATCTCCTCTTGCGGAAAAAACCAACCCTCTGGCTTCACGCGCACAATCCACTCTCTCCGCCTCGTCTCCTCTTTCGGAAAAAGCCAACCCACTTGCTCCGCCTCTTCTCCTTTTTCAGAAAAAGCCAACCCTCTCACTCCGCCTCTTCCCCTTTTTCAGAAAAAGCCAACCCTCTCGCTCCGCCTCGTCTCCTTTTTCGGAAAAAGCCAACCCACTCGCTCTGCCTCTTCTCTTTTTTCGGAAAAAGCCAACACACTCGCTCTGCCTCTTCTCCTTTTTCGGAAAAAGCCAATCCTCTCGCTCCGCCTCTTCTCCTCTTCCTGAAAAAGCCAATCCACTCTCTCTGCCTCTTCTCCCCTCTCAGAAAAAGGTAAAAACTTCATTGTTACAGTTCACTGCACAACAATAAGGCATGTTTTTTCTTTGGAAATTCCCAAATGCATGTCTGCACTCAAGCCGAACGGCAATGCAAGTAAGCGGAAATGGACTCAACTCAAGCGGTTTGTTTGTCTTAAATGATGTCACGCGCCGAGTGGTCATGAAAATCGCCGAACAGAAATTTGCCGCGATCCGTACTAACTTATTTTAATTATTACTTATTAACAATACTTCTTGGGACCAGAAGAAAATTACCGAGGGTTTTTTAACATATAAAGTTTCAAATGTGCATAAATTGAAAACTGTTGCCTATGACCTTTAAACTTCGCCTTACTCCACCAAAATTTGCTCGAAAAATGCAGGAAATAGTGTTTTAGAGGGTTAAAAATTCCAAAATTTCCCGGGGGGGCATGCCCCCAGACCCCCCTAGATTTGGCGTGTCATCTGTGTGCGACACATCACCCCCCATCCAAAACTTCCTGACGCCGCCTCTGCTTTAGAATTTTCTATATTTCTGCATAAATATGATCTAAAATATCATCAGATTTTCATACAAATCCTAAAAGTAGATAAAGAGAACCCGGTTAAACAAATGAGACAAAAATATTATACTTGGTCATTGATTTATTGAGGAAAATGATCCAATATTACATATCTGTAAGTGGCAAAAGTATGTGAAACTGCTTTCAGTATCTGGTGTGACCCCCTTGTGCAGCAATAACCGCAACTAAACGTTTCCGGTAACTGTTGATCAGTCCTGCACACCGGCTTGGAGGAATTTTAGCCCATTCCTCCGGACAGAACAGCTTCAACTCTGGGATGTTGGTGGGTTTCCTCACATGAACTGCTCGCTTCAGGTCCTTCCACAACATTTCAATTGGATTAAGGTCAGGACTTTGACTTGGCCATTCCAAAACATTAACATTATTCTTCTTTAACCATTCTTTGGTAGAACGACTTGTGTGCTTAGGGTCGTTGTCTTGCTGCATGACCCACCTTCTCTTGAGATTCAGTTCATGGACAGATGTCCTGACATTTTCCTTGAGAACTGGCTGGTATAATTCAGAATTCATTGTTCCATCAATGATGACAAGCCGTCCTGGCCCAGATGCAGAAAAACAGGCCCAAACCATGATACCACCACCATGGTTCACGATGGGATAAGGTAAGAACCTTATCCCATCGTGAAACATGGTGGTGGTATCATGCTGGAATGCAGTGTTTTCCTTTCTCCAAACATAATGCTTCTCATTTAAACCAACAAGTTCTATTCTGGTCTCATCCGTCCACAAAACATGTTTCCAGTAGCCTTCTGGCTTGTCCACGTGATCTTTAGCAAACTGCAGATGAGCAGCAATGTTCTTTTTGGAGAGCAGTGGCTTTCTCCTTGCAACCCTGCCATGCATACCATTGTTGTTCAGTGTTCTCCTGATGGTGGACTCATGAACATTAACATTAGCCAATGTGAGAGAGGCCTTCAGTTGCTTAGAAGTTACCATGGGGTCCTTTGTGACCTCCCCGACTATTACACGCCTTGCTCTTGGAGTGATCTTTGTTGGTCGACCACTCCTGGGGAGGGTAACATCTCATGTCATCTCATCATCTCTAACCGCTTTATCCTGTTCTACAGGGTCGCAGGCAAGCTGGAGCCTATCCCAGCTGACGACGGGCGAAAGGCGGGGTACACCCTGGACAAGTCGCCAGGTCATCACAGGGCTGACACATAGACACAGACACCCATTCACACGCACATTCACACCTACGGTCAATTTAGAGTCACCAGTTAACCTAACCTGCATGTCTTTGGACTGTGGGGGAAACTGGAGCACCCGGAGGAAACCCACGCGGACACGGGGAGAACATGCAAACTCCGCACAGAAAGGCCCTCGCCGGCCACGGGGCTCGAACCCGAACCTTCTTGCTGTGAGGTGACAGTGCTAATCACTACAGCACCATGCCGCCCGGGGAGGGTAACAATGGTCTTGAATTTCCTCCATTTGTACACAATCTGTCTGACTGTGGATTGGTGGAGTCCAAACTCTTTAGAGATGGTTTGTAACCTTTTCCAGCCTGATGAGCTTCAACAACACTTTTTCTGAGGTCCTCAGAAATCTCCTTTGTTCATGCCATGATACACTTCCACAAACATGTGTTGTGAAGATCAGACTTTGATAGATCCCTGTTCTTTAAATAAAACAGGGTGCCCACTCACACCTGATTGTCATCCCATTGATTGCAAACACCTGACTCTAATTTCACCTTCAAATTAACTGCTAATCCTAGAGGTTCACATACTTTTGCCACTCACAGATATGTAATATTGGATCATTTTCCTCAATAAATAAATGACCAAGTTTAATATTTTTGTCTCATTTGTTTAACTGGGTTCTCTTCATCTACTTTTAGGACTTGTGTGAAAATCTGATTATGTTTTCGGTCATATTTATGCAGAAATATAGAAAATTCTAAAGGGTTCACAAACTCTCAAGCACCACTGTATATCAGATATATTCCATTCACTCATCTTCGACTCGTTCAATATCATACTAGCTGAATATATCTGATATACCACTCGATGTCAGCCAATATTATTTAAATATATAATAAAAATGCTGTGTGAAGTCAAGTCAAGTCAGCTTTATTGTCAATTCTGCTATATGTACAGGACATAGATGGAATTGAAATATCGTTTCTCCTTGACACTTGGTGTAAACAAACACATAAACAGAAGTCTCATCTCATCATCTCTAGCCGCTTTATCCTTCTACAGGGTCGCAGGCAAGCTGGAGCCTATCCCAGCTGACTACGGGCGAAAGGCGGGGTACACCCTGGACAAGTCGCCAGGTCATCACAGGGCTGACACATAGACACAGACAACCATTCACACCTACGGTCAATTTAGAGTCACCAGTTAACCTAACCTGCATGTCTTTGGACTGTGGGGGAAACCGGAGCACCCGGAGGAAACCCACGTGGACACGGGGAGAACATGCAAACTCCGCACAGAAAGGCCCTCGCCGGCCACGGGGCTCGAACCCAGGACCTTCTTGCTGTGAGGCGACAGCGCTAACCACTACACCACTGTGCCGCCCATAAGCAGAAGTATTTATTCAAAAAAATCTAAATAATAAAAAGTACTGAATAATGTCTAAATAATCCAAAAATGTCTGAATGTTTAAATCAAACAAATAATGTCTGAATACAGATAGAATATTCTCTAAATAATAATAATAATAATAATAATAGGGACTGACTGAATAATGTCTCATCTCATAATGTCTAAAGAAAAAAATCTTTTTTACTTTTTTAAACCTTACGGACCCGATACTGGGTCCAGTAGAACACTATCTTAATTGACTTCTGGTAAAAAGGTCAGAAAATGCTGTTTTGTTAAGTTCTATACTTAGTAAAACTTTTGTCGTGTTGATGTACTTTGTGGTATTTCTATTTTTTTTATTTGTCCAGTTGTAGTCAAGGAGTTGCTGAATGAAAAAAGTGGCATCTTTGTGCGTGCGACCATTGCTATCATGGTGTTATCCACTGTCTAATCTTGAATAAACTTTAGGCGAAGATTAGGCCAAATAAAAAAATAAAAAAAAATAGCGTGTTTCCGTTAACCCAACCGATCGAGAATTTCTGCGTCGAAATTGCCGACCGTAAAGTTTTTATTACAAATTTCCCTCGATGTTTTTTTTTTTTAAAGATTCTTTTTGGGCTTTTTTCACCTTTATTATTGGATAGGACAGTGTAGAGACAGAAAATGAGAGACGGGGAGGGATCAGGAAATGATCTCGGGCCAGAATCGAACCCGGGTCCCTGGATTTATGGTATGGCGCCTTATCCACCTGAGCCACGACGCCCCCACCCTTGATATTTTAGTGTAAGTGGTGTTAGTTTGTCATAATTCTTTGTTTCAACGCATTCAAGTTGTGAAAGAAACGATAAAAAGTAAAATGTTTCGCCACTTCTATCAGCCCCCCTGCATAAACATGGGCGCAGCCATCTTGCGCAGAACATCATAACTCGAACTCTCGTGATATTCACGTCGATCGTGTGAGTCGTCTGATAAACTAACATCGTGGCAGCCACTGACAGTGGATATCTGCAGCAACTGTGGAAATGGAGACGCAGAAACTGATCCTGACCTTACCAAACGTTACAAAACTGTACTACCATTATGTAGGGACTGTAAGGAAATGCAAATCGTGCCTGTTTGCCAGCAACCATTTGGCAAAGTGGCAAAGCGAAAATAATTCTACTTCTCTGTTACCAGTTGTGTCTCATGTTGTGCCAAAGCATTAACACGTTTAAAGATTTAAAACAGTGATTTTTCTTATGCCATGTACACACGTAGCCAGGTATTTTTAAAACCGAACATTTTCCCCCCCTCCGTTTATAAAAATGTTTTATCCACACCACCTCGTCTTCGAAAAAAATCCCTTCCACACATAACCGAACATCTGCGTTTCCAATCACATTCATAAGCATTCCAAACCTGTAGATGGCATTATTTCCCCAAATCCTACCCCCTAATCACATCACCTGTGCTCTTGGAGCAGTAGTTGGGCTTCTAAAATTAAACATGTAAATAGCACCTGCACAATAATTAACGCTTTCAAGGCACTACTCCGATCCATTACTCTTTAGCTAGCCGCACACTACGCCGATTTTCAGCGTACCGAGCCAACTGAAGTCGCGAGTCAGGCGTAAAGACTAGTTTTCGATGGTACCGACTCATCTCACAGCCGATTCGAAAAACTAATCGGGAGCCAGACTGATCGGCGAGAGTCGCTAGCAATAGCCAATCATATCTTTCGCATATAACACGTGACATCATTAAACACAATTTCTAGCGCGAGAAATACGTGTTGGTAGCAGCTAATGCAGGTATATACTGTAATTCCATAGACTGAAGCTTTATCCATAGACACAGTGGGCTGGAAAGCCACTCTGCTCAAGTTGTGTGGCTGAATTCCAAATCGCTTTAACTCCCCTATATAAGTGCACTATTTAAGGTTGGGAATAATAGCTCATGCAGCCTAGATAGCGCGCTACATATTCCATGTTGTGTCATTTGTAATTCAGCCTGTAGCATCTTCAAGTGTTGGATTTAACAGTAACTATATCCAATAGCCAATCACAAAGCTATTAAGTTGTCACGTGTCGCTTCAATCGCGACTGCACTCGTCAACAATCGGGGGATATGTGCGTGCCCTGTCGGGAGTCGGCTCTGAAATGGGTCGGTTCGGTACCGCGTGGATCGCCGTACTGTGCGGCTACTTAAGTCCATGCTTAATCTGGCTTCTGCAGTAAACAAAGGTCGCACGTTTGACGTCAGGGCAGATTTGTTGTCATTTTTTTGGCGCAGATTGTGACATTCTAAAACGCAAAACTCCGGTTATCTCTGTCTACACGAAAAGGCATACACGGAGTTTTCAAAAATCTTCACTTTGCCCGGAGTTTTTTTAAATATTCGTTTTTGATGTGTTTTCATGTGGATGACAGGCCAAAACGTAGAAAAATATCTTCAATTTAGCAGATACCCGGCTACGTGTGGACGGGGTCTTAGTCACAGTCAGAATATTTTGATAACATCTCGTATAATATATGACATGATAAAAAAATTGTGTGCCAAAATGTTCTGTAAGATATTTATATGTTTTTATAGTTAAAAAAGACTTTGAATTAAAAGACCAATTTTTACTATAGTAAAAATACATTGATTTAAAATGCTGAATGTCTCAGTACATTTTAATTAGTGACTAGTCACAATTTTTCAAGTTTTTTTTTTATTCGTTTAAAGATTTAAAACACTTTTATTTTATTATGATGTGTGGTTTAAAGGATTCTGTGCCAAAATACTATTTTGTAAGATGTTTACTTGTGTTAATTTTTTCGAACAAAATAAAAAAATTTAAGAAAAAAAAAAAAACCTTTTTCCTACCTACCGACCCTATTTTAGTATTTCATGTTACCTGAAACACACTATCTTTTTTTTTTTTTTGGCCTTAAAAAAAAAAAAAGGAAATTTCTCCTTTGGTTTATCACAATTAACTCAGGAATAGTAACAATCACAATGTTTCCAGCACTGGAAATATATTTTCTGAGGTCTTAGATATTCATAAACACCAAGATTATGCACATTGTACGGTATATATGATACCTGATAACCATGGAACTATTTTTGATTAATTTAGGGTATGTCTTTCAAGGCGAGCCACACCTCCGAGGGCCCAAGGTGTTAAGAGATTAATAAATGTCTGAATAATAAAAAATACAAATACAAAAATAGTAAGCTCTAACTAACACAAATCTGACATGGCAGCGTGTTGTCTGAGAATGAAAAGAATGACTTGAAAATAGAATTTACACTGCACTAACTGTGAGGCAGTGCATGGAAATATTCTGCCCACTTTCAAATGTTACTTGAGAGAATATTTAATCAATTACAGCGTATGCATAAATCAAAACTAATTGTCTGAGAGAATTGCCTTTGGACAGGAAATTTGTGCAGGCTCTGTTTTCTTCTGTTCAATGTGTCTGATGGAATCAATGGTGCGCATATGTGGCTGAAGAGATGGTGTGTGTGTGTGTGTGTGTGGTGTGATGGGCAGGCAGAAACATGACGTGTGTGTCTGCTCAAATGAGTGTAAATTGGATTGGTTATTTGTGAAATTGTGGGAGACTGCGAGATAACTTCACTCTTTATTAGTCAAGTTGCTCCATGCGAGCGGGACAAGTTTCAAACTCTGACCTTCGCATTACATATCTGCTTATGAGTGCATGCACACACACAATCATACAGTTCCGAGATCTTTAAAATAGCTGTAATGGGGAATCCATGGCCTAGTGGTTAGAGAAGCAGCTTTGGGACCAGAAGGTTGCTGGTTTGATTCCCTGGACCAGCAGGAATGGCTGAAGTGCCCTTGGGCAAGACACTGAACCCCCAGCTGCTCTGGGTACACTGTATGTTGCTCTGGATGAGAGTGTCTGCTAAATGCCATTAACCCTTTGATGCAAAACATACTGTATGCACAACATGGGTCAAAAATGACCCGCATTCATTTTCCAGGTTATTTCATGCTGACTGAGTTTTTCTTTGCTCTATCTTTTGAAATCAATTTATTTTATGATTGAATATTCCAAGTATTCTTTAAATATCTTGTTTTTAATTACCACAAATCATTAATTTAATTTTTTCTTTCCTACTTTATGAACAAAAATACTTTTTATATTACTACACATGGGTCATCCAAGTGTGATTTAAAATTAAATGTCTTAATACTATAATAATAATTTGTTTCAAGTAATTACTTTAGCAGTGAATGGGGCCAGTTATTTATTTATTAACTATGTAGTTAACTAAGCCAACTACAATAAAATTAGCTAACTAAAGTAGAATATGTCGACAGCTCGGTAGCTAATAGTAATTACTTGTAACTTTCTGACAAGTAATCTACTCACTCTCAAGGGAACCTAAACATCATCCATTTTTTTCTAAGGTAATGTTCGAACAATTGAAAAACATTCCTTCCATGTATTAGATGGGTAAAGGGCGCTGTGCTGAGCTGTGAAATGTCTGACACGAGCACAATTCACAGTTCCCACCAAACGCTGGAGTAAATGCATGCGGGTCGGTTCTGACCCATGTGTGTAAACTTGATGTAGAATTACAAAAGCTGTGCTTGTTCATAACTTAAGAAAGGAAAAATAAAAATGGTGATTTGTGCTAAACAAAAACAAGATATTTACTGCATATTTGGAAAAGTAAATGACAAAATGAATTTATTTCAAAAGTATATCATAGAAACACTCAGCCATACATGAAATAAGCTGGAAAATGAATGCAGGTCGTTTTTGACCCATGTTGTGCATTAGAAGGGTAGTGATACAAAAAGGGTTTTTATTCAAAAAGTAAGAAAGGAAAAAATAAAATAAGGATGTATGATGATCAAAAACAAGTTAATTGAGGAATACCTTGAATACTGAACGATGGAATTAATTTATTGCAAAGATATAGAAGATAAAAACTCAGCCGGGTCACTTTTGACCCATGTTTTGCATCAAAGGGTTAATGTAATGTATACAACATGTTTATGTAATGTATAAAAATCATTTATTCAGTCACTATCAGTAATGTTCAGGGCTGTGGTGGATTCAGAGTGTGAGGTGGGAAGAACCCAGGGAGAAGCATGCGGAGAACACATCAAACTCCATGTACTGTAGATAGTAAACTGAGCTTAGAGTTGAACCGGGTTCTCTACGCAACCCGCTGCACCTCTGAGCTGTGCAGTAATAAATGAGTTTTCAATTACTGGACTATTTATAACAAATCCTTAACAAATTACGTTTCAGGTATTATCCTATTTCTAATAATTTGACTATATTATTAGCCTAGCAAACTGCACACGTTGCTCAGCTTCAGGATACGTGCAGCAGTAGAAGCAGGACTGAAATGAAAGAGAAAACTGGTACTGCTTCCCTTAAAACCAATGCTTTCAGTGCACTTTTAATGAAAAGCATTTTACGGAGCCCTGCTTCTGACATTCCTACTGTGCGTGTAAAACACGTTTCTGCATTTTAACTCAAACAGATGAGTGGCAACTTTTTCCCAGAAGCATCTGGTGATTATCATGAAACCCTGCACACTGTCAGAAAATAAAGTACCTTGTTGTACCTTTCGGGGTACAATGGTTTGTCACTGCAGCAGTAACCTCTAAGGCAGTGATTCTCAAACTGTGGTACGCGGGCTCCATTCTAGTGGTACGCCAAAGAATCACTTAATTAAATATAAATTAAAAAACAAAACGTGAAATACTATCCATAATATCCGAATGGATGAAAATATCTTAGCAACCGATGACAAGAAAATGAAAGGAGATACAAATTAAGTTAATAATTTTAAAAAGTTTGCAAGTGCTTCTGGGTAGCCATATGTAGCGTACGTACGCATTCCCGCCGGTTCCGCTGACAGACGGTTATCCGCCATTGGTAGACTAGGCTGTGATGGGAAAAGGTGGATGGAAGGTTGCTAATTATGACGAGTATGACAAAATTACTGTTGTGGCTTAAATCCGTGAATGGGAGCGTGGATCAGGAGAGAGGGAGAACTGAAGAGGACGTGTGTGAGCCGAGCGCAGATGCTAACAACAGTGGCAAAACCAGCCCCAGAACTGCTAGCAAATGGCAGAAACCAGTGAGGAGGAAGTATGACGAAAAACACATAAAACTGGGATTCATTTGGAGCGGGACAGAGGAGCTGCCCAGGCCGCAGTGTGTTGTATGTGGCGACGTTCTGAGCAATGAGTCCATGCAACTATCGCATCACAAACAGCATCTTACAACCAAACACACAGCACTAAAGGACAAACCAATGGATTTTTTTTTTTTACGAAAACGTGATGAACTGAAGCAGTCCAAGTCCACCATTCTGTCCTATGGTACACCCGTAGCCAAAGCACAGGAAGCTTCATATTGTGCCAGCCTCCTGATCGCCAGAGCCGGTAAGCCACACACAATCAGGGAACTGCTGTGTTTACCATTAGCCAAAGAGATGACAATATTAAATATACTTGTTAAATAAAACCTCCGCCTTGTTTTTAATGAATACTTAGGCCTACTACGCTACTGTATTTTAATGTTGGTCATTATGGCGGTGGGCGGCACGGTGGCGTAGTGGTTAGCGCTGTCGCCTCACAGCAAGAAGGTCCAGGTTCGAGCCCCGTGGCCGGCGAGGGCCTTTCTGTGTGGAGTTTGCATGTTCTCCCCGTGTCCGCGTGGGTTTCCTCCGGGTGCTCCGGTTTCCCCCACAGTCCAAAGACATGCAGGTTAGGTTAACTGGTGACTCTAAATTGACCGTAGGTGTGAGTGTGAATGGTTGTCTGTGTCTATGTGTCAGCCCTGTGATGACCTGGCGACTTGTCCAGGGTGTACCCCGCCTTTCGCCCGTAGTCAGCTGGGATAGGCTCCAGCTTGCCTGCGACCCTGTAGAACAGGATAAAGCGGCTAGAGATAATGAGATGAGATGAGATGAGATGATGGTGGTACTTGGAGAGCAAAGCATTTTCTGAGGTGGTACTTGGTGAAAAAAGTTTGAGAACCACTGCTCTAAGGTATTTATTTGTACCCTTTATATAGTGCTTTGGAACATATATGTACCTTTTTGGCCCTAAAAAGGTACACATAAGGGGTGTTCACATGGCACATATTTGCATCGATGCTGCACCGATGTATTTTGTTGCGATATATCTTACACCGGTGTAAATTTTGTGGAGCGTTCACACGTCACAAACCTGCTTACTAGAGAGAAGTGTGTTAGCACCGGTGCAGCCCCACTTGCGTTCACACGGCAGTTTTTGCAACCGTGCTATACGATAGTAATAATGCGGAAATGAAATATGTGCATGCGTGAAAATGTACTTCCTTTTCTTGGTTGTCATGGCATCACCAAGCGCCGGGAAAATAACGTGGATGAAGACACCAGTGTTGCCAGATACTGCTGACATTTTCCAGCCCAAAATATGTTCAAATCCGCCAAAATGCACTTAAAACCGCCCAATCTGGCAACACTGGAAGACACGCAGGATAGTCGCCGTTTTGGAAGCGCAAAATACCAGGATGCAAATTATGCAATACCCGTATGTATTCAACTCTCCTCACGCGTAGCGAGTCTACCCCTGTAGCGTTCAGACGTCCCATTTTATATCGGTGCTGCCCCGCAAACTAGCACTTACTCCGGAGTAAATTTCTTAAACCACCTCCCGAGCAGGGTTAGATTTGCACCGGTTTAAGCAGCTTTCAGGGGCTACACCGGTATAACTTTGTACCGTGTGAATGCTCTACCGGGGCAGCCCCGGTGCTACACTGGAGTAAAAGTTGCCGTGTGAACACCCCTATAGTTACCTTGAGGTCCAATAATAAGCCCTAAGAGATACATTAGTGTAGATGGGGTACAGAAGTGGACTCCGACTTTACCTCTATTTCTAACAGAGTATAAACATCATGTAGTCCAGTTTATGGGCACGCTGCAATGATCACGTATTATTTACACATGGCCACTCGTTCCCTCACGTTACTACCGGTAAGTCATAACCACAACTTAATTATCTCATTCTTATGATGCCTTTCTAAATCACGGCCATTACTTATCATCTTATTCCTTTGACTGATTAATCTCATTCCCACGCCTTACTAAGTGATGATTACTATCCTTTTCCCATGTGCTAAACTGTGGAAATGGATTCGTTTTCTTAAGGAGGGAAATCTCCAGCGGGGCTCTGCAGCATTTTAATCATCTGCTTGACTAAAATGAAAGCACCCCTTTGGGGTTACACCTGCTGTGTAACTCCGCCCAGCGCACTGAGAGAGGGCAAGAAGTGCGAGAGCTATGTTATAGTCACCTTGTGTTTTCACAAACACCTAATTTAAAGGGTTTATTACGTTGCCATTATTGTCTGACCTTCTCGACACCGCTGGCATTCATGGATTATTTATGTCTCATTTTCTCAGAATTTAGTCAAAGCCGAATCCCACTCACGAGCAAGCTGTCCTATGTTGAGCAGCAGCAAACAAGATGAGATGGTGAGAGTTAACATGTGCTTTCTCTTTGACACGCTTCTTTGTATTCATCATCATATGGCAGCTGAATGCGCTTGGAAAACAAGAGCGTCGCAGAAACATTTCACTTAGCTAAACTTCTTTAAATGGCAGGTCTGAGGGTTTGTCATTCTACAAAGCTTGTGTTTAACCAGTTAGGAACCTTCAGTATGATAAGTTCCACAAGGAAGCAGACTTTATACTATTTCCTGATCCATAGAAAAGTAGCATTTTTGCTAACAACAACTAACTTACAGGAAGAGAGAGAGAGAGAGAGAGAGAGAGAGAGAGAGAGAGAGAGAGAGAACTTGGTACTTCTGGCTCTCGGCTCTC